>NC_051205.1:2019270-2221049 GCF_015220075.1 Falco rusticolus | reverse complement strand
CACGCCCTGGGAGGGGGGCTGCATGGACCTGGCAGGGACAGGGACCCAGTGATGGGGGATGTGTGGTCTGGGGGGGGACAGGGACCCAGCGACAGGGGCTGTGTGGCTGGGGGGGGACACGGCCCTGGTGAGGGGGGCTGCATGGCCCTGGGGGGGGGACAGAGACCCAGTGACAGGGGCTGCATGGCTGGGGGGGGGGCACGGCCCTGGTGAGGGGGGCTGCATGGCCCTGGGGGGGGGGCAGGGACCCAGCGACAGGGGCTGCATGGCTGGGGGGGGGGCACGGCCCTGGTGAGGGGGGCTGCATGGCCCTGGGGGGGGGACAGGGACCCAGTGACAGGGGCTGTGTGGCCCTGGGGGGGGGGCCAGCCCCTTGCATCTCCTTGTCCCTGCAGAGAGCTGCCCCGAGGGGGCCGAAGGCGTCACCCCCGCCGCCCCCCCCCAGCCATTACGACTCCCCCAAGAACAGCCACGTCCCCAGCCACTACGACGTGCCCCCCGCCCGCCACTACCCCCCGTCCCCGCCGCTGCGCAGGAAGGACCGCTGAGGGGGTGGGGGGGGGGGCAGGGGCTGGGGGGTCCCTGGGGCTGTCCCTGTCCTCGGGGGGGTCGGGGGGGGGGCAGGGGCTGAATAAAGGGGTGCGGTGTGAGCCGGGCTGCCTGCGCCTCTGTGCTGGGGGGGATCCGCAGGGCTGGGGGGGCTGGGGGAACTGGGGGGGTCCAGCGATGGGCCCAGTAAGGGCCAGTGGTGGCTGTGGTTACGTCCCAGTCCTGAGCCCAGTAATGGTCCATGGTGGGCCCAGTAAAGGCCCAGTAAATAGTGCGCTCCTGTGATGGCACCAGTAAGGGCCCACTGGCCCCAGTAAGCGCCCAAGTGATGGCACCAGTAAGAGCCCAGTGGTGGCACCAGTAAGGACCCAGTGCCGGCACCAGTAAGGGACCAAGTGATGGTCCCAGTATAAGCCTAGTGGCAGCCCCAGTAAAGGGCTCAGTGGTGGCCCCAGTAAGGTCCCAGTGACTGCCCCAGTAAGGACTCACTGGCCCCAGGAAGCACCCAAGTGATGGCACCAGTAAGGGCTCAGTGATGGCACCAGTAAGAACCCGGTGCCAGCACCAGTAAGGGCCCAAGTGATGGCCCCAGTATGAGCCTAGTGGCAGCCCCAGTAAGGGCTCAGTGGTGGCCCCAGTAAGGGCCCAGTGACTGCCCCAGCAAGGGCTTAAATGGTGGCACCAGTAAGGGCCCAAGTGGCAGCCCCAGTAAGGGCCCAAGTGATGGCACCAGTAGGGGCCCAAGTGGCGGCCCCAGTAAAAACCCAGAGGTGGCCCCAGTAAGGGCTCAGTGGTGGCCCCAGTAAGGGCCCAGTGACGGCCCAGTGCTCCCAGTGCCGCTGCCCTGTGCGTACCCGCTCCAGCCACAGGGTGGCCATGGGGGCGGCCCCGCCCCTCCCGGAGACTCCGCCCCCCGGAGACCTCGCCCCTCCCGGAAACCCCGCCCCCCCGCGGCCCCGCCCCGCGCACGCGCCGCAGCCCCCCCGAGGCCCCGCCCCTGGCGCTGCCCGGTGGGGAGGGGCGGAGCGGCGGAGGCAGGTCACGGCCCACGCGTGGGACACCCCCCCCCCCCCAGGCATGGGACCCCCAGGGAGGCTGCGTAGGGACCCCCATGGCCCCCACCCCCTCCCAACCTGGGACCCCCCCCAAAGGAGACCGCAGAGGGACCCCCATGGCCCCCCTCCAGGCATGGCCCCCCCCGGGGGGGGCTGCGTAGGGACCCCCATGGGCCCCCCCCTAACAGCCCCTGAAGACCCCAGGCATGAACCCCCCCACCCCCAAAAGGGAGGCTCCTATAGAGACCCCCATGGGGGCTACCCAACTCGGGGACCCTCCATCACCCCGGGGAGACCACCCTAGGGACCCCCGGAGGGCCCCAGCCCCAGCACCCCCGTGACCTCCATAGGGACCCCCTCCAGAGACTCCCCTAGAGACCCCCCCATAGTGCCCCCTGCCCTGGGACCACCCTCCCCCCCATAGGGATCCCTGTAGGCCCCCAGCCCTGGGACCCCCCCCCCCCACTCACATAGGGATCCCTGTAGGCCCCCAGCCCTGGGACCCCCCCCCGCATGGATCCCTGTAGGCCCCCAGCCCTGGGACCCCCCCCCACATAGGGATCCCTGTAGGGCCCCAGCCCTGGGACCCCCCCCCGCATGGATCCCTGTAGGCCCCCAGCCCTGGGACCCCCCCCCACTCACATAGGGATCCCTGTAGGCCCCCAGCCCTGGGACCCCCCCCCCCATAGGATCCCTGTAGGCCCCCAGCCCTGGGACCCCCCCCCACTCACATAGGGATCCCTGTAGGCCCCAGCCCTGGGACCCCCCCCCACTCACATAGGATCCCTGTAGGCCCCCAGCCCTGGGACCCCCCCCCCTCAGCATAGGATCCCTGTAGGCCCCCCGCCCTGGGACCCCCCCCCCACATAGGGATCCCTGTAGGGCCCCAGCCCTGGGACCCCCCCCCCCGCATGGATCCCTGTAGGCCCCCAGCCCTGGGACCCCCCCCCCCACTCACATAGGGATCCCTGTAGGCCCCCAGCCCTGGGACCCCCCCCACATAGGGATCCCTGTAGGCCCCCAGCCCTGGGACCCCCCCCCACTCACATAGGGATCCCTGTAGGCCCCCAGCCCTGGGACCCCCCCCCACTCACATAGGGATCCCTGTAGGCCCCCAGCCCTGGGACCCCCCCCCACTCACATAGGGATCCCTGTAGGCCCCCAGCCCTGGGACCCCCCCCCCACTCACATAGGGATCCCTGTAGGCCCCCAGCCCTGGGACCCCCCCCCCGCATAGGATCCCTGTAGGCCCCCAGCCCTGGGACCCCCCCCCCACATAGGGATCCCTGTAGGGCCCCAGCCCTGGGACCCCCCCCCCGCATGGATCCCTGTAGGCCCCCAGCCCTGGGACCCCCCCCCCACTCACATAGGGATCCCTGTAGGCCCCCAGCCCTGGGACCCCCCCCCACTCACATAGGGATCCCTGTAGGGCCCCAGCCCTGGGACCCCCCCCACATAGGGATCCCTGTAGGGCCCCAGCCCTGGGACCCCCCCCCCACTCACATAGGGATCCCTGTAGGCCCCCAGCCCTGGGACCCCCCCCCACTCACATAGGGATCCCTGTAGGCCCCCAGCCCTGGGACCCCCCCCCCACTCACATAGGGATCCCTGTAGGCCCCCAGCCCTGGGACCCCCCCCCCACTCACATAGGGATCCCTGTAGGCCCCCAGCCCTGGGACCCCCCCCCCCGCATGGATCCCTGTAGGCCCCCAGCCCTGGGACCCCCCCCCACATAGGGATCCCTGTAGGGCCCCAGCCCTGGGACCCCCCCCCGCATGGATCCCTGTAGGCCCCCAGCCCTGGACCCCCCCCCCACTCACATAGGGATCCCTGTAGGCCCCCAGCCCTGGGACCCCCCCCCCACTCACATAGGGATCCCTGTAGGGCCCCAGCCCTGGGACCCCCCCCACATAGGGATCCCTGTAGGGCCCCAGCCCTGGGACCCTCCCCCCACATAGGGATCCCTGTAGGGCCCCCAGCCCTGGGACGCCCCCCCGCATGGATCCCTGTAGGCCCCCAGCCCTGGGACCCCCCCCCACTCACATAGGGATCCCTGTAGGGCCCCCAGCCCTGGGACGCCCCCCCCCCCCCCATAACTGGATTCCCATAGAACCCCCAGCCCTGGGACCACCATAGGGCCCTGGGTCCCCCCCTGCACACATAGGGACCCCCTGGCCCAGGGCTGTGGGTGCTGGGGGTGCTGGGGGGCGCTGAGCCCCCCCGGTGCCCCCCAGCTGAGGGCCATGAGGCGGCGGGGGGAGCGGGCACCCCGGGAGAAGGCGGCTGCGGAGGAGACGAAGAGCCCGGGGAGGAAGGCTGAGCAGGGCGCAGGTGAGCTCCCAGCCCTCGCAGGGGGTGTGGGGGGGATCTGGGGGTCCCCATCATGCCCCCCTTCCCCCCCCCCCCCAGAGGAGTACTGCTGCAGCGGGATCCTGGAGCAGGATTTCCCCGAGCTCTGCACCCGCGCTGGCATGGCCACCGTCCCCAAAGTCACCCTCCGGCCGTCCCCCAGCTTCCCTGCGGATGGTGAGTGGGGCTGGGGGGGGGGGAGTAGGGGGCTGCTGGCAGCACCCCCCGACCCTCCCCTCGTCCCCTGTCCTACAGAGGAGCCCACCGAGCCCACGCTGGTGGGGGTCCTCGCCCGCATCGAGCGCAAGTACAGCTACTTCCAGCCCTGCATCCAGGTGGAGAGGGAGCCCCAGGACCCCCGGAGCACCCGCGCCGTCTTCCTGCGAGGTGGGTCCTGGGGACCCCCAGCGTCCCCCCCGACACCCAGGGATGAGGAGCCTGAAATGAGCCTATGGGAGGCCACATTTGGGGGTTCTCCCCCCCACCCCAGTCCCATCACGCGACCTTGACCTCCGCGTCTCCGGCAGGCTGGAAGATGGAGGAGCCCATGCTGGGGGTCCTGAGCCAGTGCCTGCCCACCCTGGCCGGCTTGCAGGCAGTGCAGTGAGTGCAGGCAGGGCTGGGGGGCACGGGCAGAGCCGGGGGGGGGCCGCAGGGTGCCCCCCGAAACACCAACACATCCCCTGGCCTGATGCTTCGTCCCCCGCAGCCTCTGGAAGGTCGGGCTGTCGGAGCGGCTGCTGCCGGTGCTGGTGGCACTGCTGGCACGCTGTCCTCGCCTGCGGTACGTGCTCCTAATTACCGCTAATTGAGGAACCGGGGGGTGCCAGGGAGGATGGGGAATACCAGCGGGGGGGGGGTGTTTGCTCCGCAGGACCCTCAGCCTGGAGGGGAACCCCCTGCCCACACCGGCCTTCCACACGCTGATGGGGAGCAACAGCCCGTGAGTGGGATCGAGCCGCGTTCATCCCTCTGCCCGCTCCACCGAGCCCCCCCGGGACCCCCAGCGGGTCCGTGGCCTGCTGGGGGACCCCCCCCCAGTGCAGGCAGCCCAGCCCAGCGCATCCCGCAGGCTGGTTCACCTCTCCCTGCGCAACAACCGCATCGGGGACGAGGATGCTCGGCTCATCGGGAAGGGTCTTTCCACGCTGAGCCCCTCCGGCCGCAGCCTGGCCTCACTCATCCTCAGCTTCAACCGCATTTCGGACCTGGGGGCTGCCTACATCGCCAGGGTGGGTGTTGGGGGGCTGCCTACATCGCCAGGGTGGGTGTTGGGGGGCTGCCTGGGGGCCCAGCACCCTGCAGCCCAGCACCCATCCCCTCTCTCCGCTGCCCCACAGGGCTTGCGTTTGAACCGCTCCCTCCTCTTCTTGTCCCTGGAGAACAACGACATCGGTGACGTGGGGGCCACCAGGCTGGCCGAGGTGGGTGCCCCCCACGTCCTGGGCAGGGGGGTGGGCGGCTGGGGGGGGTGGGACCCTGCCCCGAGTGCGACCCCGCTGCCTGCCAGGTCCTGGCACCCTTCGCGCTGATGCACGACGAGGTGGTGGAGCGGAGGCGGCTGCTCCTGGCAGAGGCGCTGGGACAGTCCTGCACGGTGAGACACCCCCCCCCCCCCCCCCCCCCCCCCCCCGTTTTGAAGGGGGCACGTTCCCTCCCCACCCCTGGGAAAGGTCGGAGGCTCCCAGGGGGCTGCCAGCACCCTGAGCCCCCCTCTGTCCCCCAGACCCCAAAAGAGACCAAGGGCCAGAGTGAGGATCCTTCCAGCGCAGCCCCTGACAAGCTGCCCTGGGCCAAGCACGGCAAACCCCCCCCCAAAAAAAAGGTGAGGAGGTGGGCGGCTGATACGGGGGTCGAGGCGGGCGGAGGGAAGCCCAGCAGGCGGCTGCCGCGTACCCCCAGGCTGCCTGGCTTTGGGGGTGCCCGAGGGTGTGCCTCAGTTACCCCTCCAGCTTTGCGGTACGTGGGGAGGGGGTCGGCAGGGGGTCCACAGCTGCTCACCCCGTTGCAGGAGCTGCTGCAGAAGGAGGAGGGCAGGCAGCGCAAGAAGTGTGAGTGAGGGTCCGACGGGCTGGGGGGGCACGGGGGGGGCTGTGCCTGGCTCAGCTCCCTCCCTGCTCTCCCCCCCCCCCGGCAGCACCGGAGCCAAGAGCTGCCCGCGGCAGAGATCCAAAACCACGCTGCCAGGAGAAGCCGAACCTGGAGGTTTGGGGGCACCGGCGGGATGGGGTGGGGAGGGGGGGCCTGACCCTGGGGTCCCACAGTCCCTCGGGGACCCCCCTGTGTCCAGACGCCAGATCCGGCCGAGCTGCCTCACCCGCTGCTGGCAGAGGCCAGGGAGCACCAGGGCAGCGTCATCCTGCCGGGGAACCGGGCGCTCCTCAACCTCAACCTGGCCTGTGAGTGAGGGGGGGGACCCCTTCATCCCTCCCCTGGCCCCCCACACCTTGTCCCTGACCCCCGTGTCCCTCCGCAGACAACCATGTCACCGAGCGGGGACTCGGCGCCTTCCTGGCAGCGCTGGAGGAGCAGCAGCGGGAGAAGAAACCAAAGGTGCCGGGGCAGGAGGGGCTGCTGTGCCTCTCCCTGGAGGTGAGCCGGGTGGGCCGTGGGGCTGGCACTGCTGTGGGGCTGGCATCACCAATGGGCATGTGGTGGGGGCATCGCCGTGGGGCTGGCATCACCCATGGGCACACGGTGAGGCATCGCCGTGGGGCTGGCTTCACCATAGGGCTGGCATCACCAACAGGCACGTGGTGAGGGCATCACCGTCGGGCTGGCACCGCCGTGGGGCATGTGGTGCGGTATCACCGTGGGGCTGGCATTGCCAGCTGGCACGTGGTGGGGCATACCATGGGGCTGGCTTCACCACGGGGCTGGCATCGCCATGGGGCTGGCATATGCCAACAGGCACCTGGTGGGGCATCGCCATGGGGCTAGCATCGCCAACGGGCATGTGGAGGGGCATCACCATGGGGCTGGCTTTACCATGGGGCTGGCATGGCCATGGGGCTGGCATTGCCAACGGCCACGTGGTGGGGCATCGCCACAGGGCTGGTGTCACCGAGCACCTGGTGGGGCATCGCCATGGGGCACATGGTGGGGCATCGCCACGTGGCTGGCATCGCCATGGGGCACATGGTGGGGCATCGCCGTGGGGCTGGCATCACCAATGGGGCTGGCATTGCCGTGGGGCACATGGTGGGGCATCGCCATGGGGCTGGTGTCACCAACGAGCACCTGGTGGGGCATCGCCATGGGGCTGGCTTCACCACGGGGCTGGCATCGCCGTGGGGCACAGCCTGACGCCCCACTCCCCCGCAGAAGAACCGCATCCCTCCCGCCAGCCCGGCCTTGGCGCGGCTGCAGGAGCTGCTGCCACCGCAGCACCTGTGGCCCGGAGCGCGGGGCCGTGAGGAGGAGGAGGAGGAGGAGGAAGCACCGGGCACCTAGCCGGTCCCCAGCGGCACCCAAAAGGCCACCTCGAGTCTTGCCTTTTCTATTTAAAAAATAAAATAAAATAAAATAAAATAAAATCCAAATCTTTACCGTGGCAAGGAAGAAAATAAACCAGATTCTACAGCGTCCAACAGCAACCGGTCAGTCTTGGCTCTATTATATATAATATATATATCGGACACCCCAGCGCTGGTGGCCGCGACCCCTGGGGGGGAGGGGGGGGAGGAGGGAGGGGGGGGGGAGCAGGGGTGGGATGCACCCCAGCCCCCACCCCAGCCCCCCCCTCGGGTCACCGATTGTCACCGGCGGCGAGCCCGGTGCTCGGGGCGCCCTGGCTGCCCCCCGGGCGTGGGCTGGGGGGGCGGCGGTGGTTATTTACAGGAGGGGGGGGCACGTACGTACATATTTATAGGCAGCGGGGAGGGGGCCGCAGCACGGAGAGGAACAGAACAAAGTGCATTTATACAGACTAGATCCAGCTCTCGCGGCCGGGGGAGGGGGCACGGGGGGGGGGGGGGAGGGGGGGCGGGGAGCGCCGAGCCGGGGCTGCCATGCGAAGGGGTGAGGGGGGGTCCCGGCTGCCGACCCCGCTGGATTGTGCTCCCTCCTTCCAGACAAAGCCCCTGGCGGTCTGGGGGGAGGCTCCCGCGGCAGGGGGTGGGGGGCACGGGGGGGCTCTCGGGCAGCTCCCCGGCTTTGAGCGACTCTGGGGGGGGGGAAGAGACACCCCCCCACCCCACCCCCACCCCCCTCGCCACTGTGGCTAAAGGCCGGTGTTGCGAGCGGGGTCCTCGGCGAGGGGGGCTCTGGAGCCTGGAAGAGATGGGGAGAAAGGGGTGAGGGGGACAGGGGGGCAAAGGGATTGGGGGGGGGGCAGGGAAGCGCTGCCTGGGGGTGGGTCTTACCTGGGGCGTTGGTGGCAGGGCCCTGCAGGCTCCGGAGGGCGCGGGACAAGGGGCTGTCACTGTCAGGGCTGGGGGGCCGCTGGGACCACCCGTCCATCTCCGGGGCTGAGCCCCCCAGCGGGGTGGCATCGGCTGAGGAGCTGCGCCCCAGGGACCGCAGCAGGTCCCGGTGGGCTGTTTCCACAGCCTGGGGGGTGCCCGGGAGAAAGGGGGCCAGGTCAGAGGGGTGGGCACAGCTTTGGGGTCCAGGCCCGTGCCCCCCTGCTGGGACCCCCACCCCCGCCGCCCCCGGCTTTCCCCAGTATTCGGGGGCGGGGGGGGGCGGGGGGCTCACCTTCAGCCTGTTGAGCTTCAGCGTCAGCTGCTCGATGGTGCGGAAGATGAGGTCCACGTCGCAGAGGGGAGCTGGGGGGTCCGGGGACCCCTCGGCAGGGCTGGGACGGGGGGGTGCCTCCTGCGGGGAGCCCCGCGGGGGGCTGGAGGGGGGCACGGGGTCTGGCTGGGGGGGTCCCGTGGGCATGCTGACGTAGAAGTAGTTGCCTGGAGAGGGGACGAGCGGCGTGAACGGAGCCGGGACCTGCTCGGCTGGGTGTTGGTGGCCCCCGGGGCGGGGAGGGGAGGGGGGGGGTGTCTGCCTGAGGTCTTGCTCCCCCCCCCCCATGTAGGGGGCAGCAGGTTGTGCCCCTTCATGTCAGGATCCAGCCGTTTCCAGCTGCCTCTGGGTCACGGTGGGGGCTGCGGTGGCACTGGGTGACCTTGGCCATGGGGACAGGTCTCTGTGTGTCCCGTCCCCCCCCAACAAGGACAGGTCCCCCCAAGTGACACCGCCCCCCCGGCAGGGACACACGTCCCCTTAGGGGACACGGTGCCCCTGGAGGGACACAAGAGCACCCCCTTTGCTGGGAAACGGGACCCTGGCCCTACTGGGGACACTGGGACACCCTGCGGCTCTGGGGAGGGGATGGGGGGGGCTCTTTACCATCTACATTAGCTCCGCCTCCTTCCTGCAGCTCAGTTTCTGATTGGCTGCTGCCTGGCGAGGGCGTGGCCTCCTTAGCACCCTCCACCTGGGCTGTGCACCCCGAAAAGAGAGGGGGGAGGGAGAGGGAAGGGGTGAGCAGGCCCCGCCACCGGCACCCAGCACCGGCACACCAGTATCGGCAGCCAGCAGCAGCCCAGCACCAGCAGCAGCCCAGCACCAGCATCCCAGTATCGGCAGCCAGCAGCACCCAGCAGCAGCCCAGCACCAGCAGCAGCCCAGCACCAGCATCCCAGTATCGGCAGCCAGCAGCACCCAGCAGCAACCCAGCACCAGCATCCCAGTTTCAGCAGCCAGCAGCATCCCAGCAGCCAGCAGCATCCCAGCACCAGCATCCCAGTATCGGCAGAAATCAGCATCCCAGCACCCAGCAGCATCCCAGCACCAGCATCCCAGTATCAGCAGCCAGCAGCACCCAGCAGCATCCCAGCACCAGCACCCCAGTATCGGCAGCCAGCAGCACCCAGCAGCAGCACCCCAGTTTCAGCAGCCATTAGCACCCAGCAGCACCCCAGCACCGGCACCCCAGTATCGGCAGCCAGCAGCACCCAGCACCCAGCACCAGCATCCCAGTTTCAGCAGCCAGCAGCATTCCAGCAGCCAGCAGCATCCCAGCACCAGCACCCCAGTTTCAGCAGCCAGCAGCACCCAGCAGCATCCACCAGCAGCACCCCAATATCATCACCCAGCACCAGCACCCACCACCAGCACCCGCTATCAGCACCCCAATATCAGCACCCAGCAGCACCCAGCACCAGCACCCCAGTATCAGCAGCCAGCAGCATCCCAGCACCAGCAGACATCAGCACCCCAATATCAGCACAAATCAACACCCTTCACCAGCACCCAGCAGCACCCCAGCACCCATCAGCACCCTCCACCAGCACCCCAATATTGGCACCGAGCACCACCCAGCACCAGCACCCTCCACCAGCACCCCAATATCAGCACCAGCATCCCAGCACCCAGCAGCACCCTCCACCAGCACCCCAATATCACCACCCAGCAGCACCCAGCACCCAGCAGCACCCACCACCAGCACCCGCCAGAGCCCCCCCCTCACTGGGGCGCACATAGGAGAGAGGGGGCTTCCCCCACACCCCTCGCCCCCCCCGTGGAAGCCCCCTGCCCCAATCCCACAAAGCTTGCGCAGGCAGGCAGGGAGGGAGACCCCAAATCCCAGCGAGGGGCAGGTTGGGGACAGGAGAGGGGTGCTGGGCGCCCGCCCCCCGCTGTCACCCACCCCAATACCTTTTCGGACGACTTTGTAGCTGCTCGGCTCCTCGGCAGTCGGACCCGTCTCAGTCTCATCCACACCTTCCTGGCTTGGGGGGGGCTTCATGTCCTCGGGGGGGGCGGGGGGGTCCGCCAGCACCTCCTGGGAGGCCGAATCCTGGCTGGAGAGCACCGAATCCCAGGCCTGGCCGGGACCCCCGATGACCGAGGGCGTGGGCGTCAGGTCATCCTCGGGCTCCGCGTCCCGGCAGGGCAGGAGCCTCCGTAGGATCAAGAGCCGCAGGTTCTCCACTGGGATGGGGCGTGGAGGGAAAAGGCGGGTTTGGGGGTTCAGCTCCCCGTGGCAGAGCGGGGGTCTTCCCCCCTGGAGCCCCCCAGTGACACTCACCATCCTCCAGCGCCGCCTCGGCCAGCCCCTCCGTGCCGACCCCCGGCAGCGGCAGGCGCGTGGGGGGTCCCGGCCGCTCAGCTGGGAGGGGGTCGGTCACCTCCCCGTCGACCCCCGCGGGCAGGGGGGCTGCGGGCAGCTCTTCCTCCCCTTCCTCCACCTCGCTGCCCACCGGCTCCTCCAGCAGCGCCGGCGGCTCTTCCCTTCCCAGGAGGGCGCTGGGATTATCCGCTGTGGGGAGAAGGGGAGCTGGTTCAGACCCACATTCCGTCCCCCAAAAGAGGGGCAGGGGGCGGGGGGCTCACCTGGGGGGCAATCCTCTGCCTCCGCCGCAGAGCTGGCGCCCTGGGACAGGAGCGGGGAGACGTCGGGATCCTGTAACACCAGCCTGCGGGATGGAGAACATTCCTTAGGGAAGAGGCTGGAGCCAGGGGCTCCCGGGCAGCACCGACCCCCAAAGACACCCCCCCCAAAGTGCCAGGTGGTGCCCCGGCCAGCCCCCCCGCCCCCCCCCCAGGTCCCCAGCGAGCAGGGAGGACCCTGTCACCACCTCAACCGCCCTCTGGAAAGATCAGCGACCCGCTGGCCTCAGCCCCCAGCGCCCACCAGTACAGCACTGGGATAGGATCCCAGCTCCCAGCAAGAGCTGGGTTGCTCACCCGGGGGGTGCCACACGGGTGGGCTCCGGTGTCCGGCGCTTGGGGGGGAAGGTGGCGTTCCTCGTGGCACTCTGCACCGCCTCTTCCAGCACCTCCATCCACCTGCGGGGCCCAGAGCTCATCAGCTGCCCCCCCCCAGATAACCCCCTGCCCTGCCAGGACCTGCCAGGACCTGTCAGACCCCCCCCCGGTCCCCATTCGGAGCGCGGCGATGATGCCCCCCACCCCGCTGTCACCACCCTTCGCACCTACAGAGCACACGGTAAGTGCCAGCACCCGGCTCTTCTGCCCCCCAAAAGACCCCCCTGGGGAAGGACCCGCCGTGCTGGGTGACCCCCCCAAAGACCCCCTCCTCTCCCGTGCCCACAAAGGTTTGCGGGGGGGCAGGCGCCGGGCTGGGGTCCCCCTGGGAAAGGCTTTTTTTTCCTCCCGGGAATTTTGGCAGCCAACAGGCTACCAGGCTTTTCTAGTATCTATTTTTTGAAAGAACAGAAAATAACGCTGCTTGGTTTAAGAAATCCTTGGACTGTGGCAGCTCAGCTGCCTGCTGCACCCCCCCCTCGCAGGGGGGTCACCCCACCCCTCCCCTCCCCATGGCTTCAGCCCCCGCCACCCTTACGTGTTTTTCTCCGAGGACGTCAGTGCCACCAGCTCGTAGATCTGGGGTCCCAGCTCCGAGGTGCAGATGATGAAGAGGGCTCGTTTATCTGCACGGGGTGGCCCAGAGCCATGAGGAAGAGGAGCACGGCAAGGGCTTCAAGACAACCCGCTGACACGGCTGTCCCCAGCGGGGTCACAGGAGGACGCGGCTTCTCCCTGGTCCTTGTCCCTACCTGTGGCAACGGAGCGGATGAGCACCGAGTTGAGCTTGAGGACGGGGCTGAAGGTCTGTTTGTTGTCCGAAGAGCCCAGCGCCGTCTTGCTGTGACACTTGAGCACCAGTTTCTCGTCCTGCTTCTGCAGCAGCACCAAGAGGTCCTCCAGGAGCAGCACGTGCAGGTCTGGGGTGGGACAGGGGACAGAGAGCCGAGGCTCAGCCAGGGATGCGCTCGCAAGCCAGGTGGAACCTCCCTCCTGGCTGCCAAGAGGGACGATGGCCCTGCAGATGTGGCAAAGGGGGGCTAAGAGGGTCCCCGTAACGCTGCTGGGGCTGGAGGTATCGTGCCCATGTCCTGGGGGATGCTGTGGATGCAGGGGAGGGGGGGGGTCGTCTCCCAGCGCTCCCAGTACCGGGTGGTGGGGAAGGTCCGTACCCACAGTCTTGTCCTTGCTGATGCGCCAGGTGAGTGGCCCTTCGTGGATCATGCGCCGGGAGGTGAGGTCCAGGCTCTGCAGGGAGCCGAGGGCGGTGGTGAGCGTGGGCTGGGGGCCGGGCAGACCCCCGCTGCCCCCCCTTCCCCCGGCTGGTGCCCAGGAGCTGACCTTGAACTCAGCAGCCAGCGGGTTGCTGGTCCTCTCCAGCGAGGTGGCATCCAGGCGTTTCTGGTAGCCTTCCAGCCGGTGTCGGTTCTCCGCTCGCTTCACCGCCTCGTTCACGTACTTGAGGATGTCCCGGCACTGGTCCCGGGCTCGGCACAGCTTCTCGTGCTCCGAGGTGCCCGCTGGGACCGTGGGGAGGGGACAGCGGGTCAGCCAGCAGCAGAACCCACAGGAGATGGGGTCGTCCCCGTCTCACCGCCCCAGGTTCCCAGCCGCATCCTGGGCACAAAACGCCACCAGCCCAGGGCTCCCTGCCGACGAGAGGGAGATGTCCCCCACCCCGCGACCCCCCCGGCACAGCTTTCTGCTGGAAAGGCAGCACATCCCCCCCCCCCCCCGACCCTGGGATCTGGCTCTGGCTGGCCACAGAAAGGCAGGAGACCCCCCTGGTCCAGCTTTCTGCTAGAAAGGCAGCACATCCCCCCAACCCCCCATTCCAACCCTGGGATCTGGCTCTGGCTGGCCACAGAAAGGCAGCAGCCCCACGGCAGAAGGGAAGGACGCGCTGGAGGTGGGAGCAGGCAGCCAAGCAGCCCTGGGGACAAGCCCCCCCGGTGTCCCCCCCAGCCCCTTACCCTCGGTGTGCTTGATGATGTTCTCCAGCAGCAGCGGGTACTTGGTCAGACGCTGCATTTCGGAGATGATCAAGTCCTTGAGCTGCAGGCGCCGGCACTGGGGGTTGCTTTCTGCTTCCTAGGGCAGAGGGAAGAGGGTGGAAAGCCCCGAGGTGGGATCAGGGGGAAGCCAGGGGAGCCCCGGGACGAGGAACTGCCCAGGGGAGGGACAAACCTGCATGAAGATCTGGAAACGGCTCTCCTTGCGCTGCTTGGTTTTGATCAGCTCCAGGGCAATGGATTGGTAAGAGCAGAAGTCAGCAGCCACCTGCTGGATTTCCTCTTTGGCCAGGCCGTCGAACTGGGGGTGTGTGTGTGTGTGTGTGCAGGGGAGAAGTGGGCTCAGGCACCCCCAGGCTTGGCCCTGACCCCCCCACATCTCCCCGAGCTCGTTTCTCCCATCTGCTGCGAGCCAGCAGCCCCCGCTCCCCCACCCAGATGCTGCCGGTACCCCGGAGCATCCTTCGCTGAGGGAAATCCTGTTCCCATCCCTAATATTTCACGGATTTTCTAAGCCCCCTCCCCCGCCCCCAGGTTTCATTTTGCAACTGGGACGCAAAAGCTGTGCCCCCCAGCTTTCTCCCACCGGTCGCTGAGAAACAGGGGTCACACAGAAACGGGGGTGACCAGCATCGGACCAGCCATGGTCCAGCTCGTCTGCTCTTGAGCGCAGCCACAGCCAGAGTGACAGTGGGGTCACCTCCACCTCCCCTGCAAGATGTCAAGCCCTCCACGCTGGAGGACAAGAAGATGTCCATGGGGGCTCTACCACCCCTGTCCCCCCCTTACCCGAGACAGCATGAGATCCCCAATTTCTTTGATGATTGGTCCTTCTTCCCGGAGCTTCTTCATGGATTCGGAGAGAGAATCTGAACGAGGATGTGAGAGACAAGACAGGACTCACGTCAATGAGGCACCGGGGCCACCCACATCACTCGTGGGAGCACCCACCAAGCTGGCAGGGTCCCTGCTGGGCACGGGTGCAGGTGCGGGGAGGGGGCTGAGAGCCACGTGGGCTTCGATTGCTGCTGTCACGGGTGCAGCATGTCAAGGAGCGTGACACTGAAGGCGTGTCCTGCAAGTGTGCTACACCAGGGGCTGGTACAGACCAGGCATCCCAGACACAGGCGCTGGAAAAGCCCGGAAAAAAATCAGGTTTTGGATTGTTCCCGGGAGAGGGGAAGAAGAAACGGGAGCGGCAAGATGGTACGATGCCCTCAGCGGGGCTGGTCTGAGCGGTGTGTGACCACGCAGGAGCCCGGGGTAGCCGCGGGCCACCCTCTGCTCCCACTGCAGGGGGGTATTTCCAGGGAGGAGCAGGATCCGAGCGGGATGAGGCTTACTGTGGATTTCTATCAGGTCAGGGAGGTTGGGGAAGAGGAGCGCCAGCTCTTCCCGGGACAGCAGGCTCTCCTTCTTCATCCGCTGGTAGAAGAGGAGGTCAAGGACTCGGAGGATGCGGAGGTGAGACCCTTCGGTGGCAAAGAGCTCTGTGCAAAAGGCACAGGGGTGGAGAAACGCCCGGGGGAGCCTTGAGGTGCCGGGGGGACGCTGCTGGGGGGGTCCCTCGCGTCCCTGGGAAGCCCCCTGCTTCTTACCGTTGATCACCTCTTGCCGGTCAATCTCCTTCTGCGGTAGGTTGGCCACCAGCTCCCGGCTGACCGTGTGCTGCCAGTTCTGGGAGTCCAGCTCGGGCTCCAGGTCGGAGAGCTGGCCCTGCTCGTCCTCCAGGAGGTGAGGCAGGAAGGGATCCACGCCGAAACCCAGGTTGGGCGACTCGATGCTCCTGGGAGGGTGAAAGGTGGCGGTGGGAGTACTCTGCAGCCACCCGCAGCCAGCCAGCCCACCCCGCAGCGCTCCCAGTACAGCCAATATCTACCTGGGCCCTATTTCGGCTTGAAACCCGGGGCCTTCAGCACAAGAAGTACAAGCCTCTGACTCTTGAGCTAAAAGCCTAGGTCCCCCAGCAGACATCTATATAGGTCCTTTAAGCTCCTGCGTGAGACACAAGGGAACAGAGGTGCCCCCTCGCCCCAGGAGGATGGAGAGCTAACAGGGGACTCCCTCCCGGGGCATCGCCTCCCCTTGTGCTCTGTCAAGGCTGGCTGACGGGGAGGGAAAAGCTAGGAAGGTGCAGACGGAGCCCCTCTGACCCCCCCAAAAGCGGGGGCACAGCCCCTGCACGCCCCTACAGTGACCCTCCTGCTCTGAAGGCAAACTGGCCCCCGGGCCCCGGGCTGGCTCGGGGCGGCGCGGTAGAGAGGGCAGAGAGCGAGGCTGGGCCACTCACCTGCGTCCCATCTTCGGCGTGTACGGGGGGGTGGGATTTTCCAGCGACCTGAGGAAGGACAGGAGAGTCACCCTCGTGTCCTGACGTGCTGGCCCCCTTCCCCCCATCGCTGCACCCCACGGGGCAGCACCCAGCAGCATTTCTCTAAGCCCCTCCAGCCGTGGCACCGGTGCTACCGGCTGTGAGGTTCAGGGCACAAATGGGAGTTAAATGGGAATTAAAAGCCCAATTCTCGGTTTTCCCCTGGGAAACGCCGGCCAGGAGGCTCTGCAGGCACTGCGAGGCCGGGACCACCCTGCCCTGCGTGCCTGGGGCTCAGCCTTGACCCACAGGCTTAGCAAGAGCTTTCCCAGGAGAGTGTCTCAACCCAAGGCGTTCAGCCTCCAGACCCCCGGCTGTCCCAGCTGCCCTTTGAAGCCAAACACACCCAGGGGACCCCCGGTCCTCCCTGCTCGGGGCTCGGACAGCACCTCCCACCTCGTGGACAGACTGGAAGCAGAAGATGATGCTGACTGGTGAAGTCTCGTGGCCTCGGCTGCGGCATCCATGTCCACATCGCTCCGGGAGCGAGGCACGTTTTCTGCTTTCCGGGATTTCTTCATCTCCTCCCGGCCTTTCAAGCTCTCCGAGCGGCCCAGCTTGACCTCAGCACGGGAACTGTAGGGGAGACAAAGGCAAGAACAGGCTGAGCCTGGTGGGATGAGCAGGGATGGATGTCCCTGTGATAGAACAAAACCCTGAGAGCGCAGGCTGCCCCCGCCACCTCCCCCTGCCCTACCCGTCTGACTCCAGCAGATCCTCAGGGAAGCTGCCGGTGGAGAGCCGCTGGGTGCCAGGCTCCTGGCTCTCGTAATGCTGGTTGTTCTCAAAGTGCTGGATGATGTTCCTCACATTGCCGGGTTTGACTGTCAGGGGGAAAGCAAGGAAGCAACCCCGGTGAGACAGGGCTGGGCACGGCTGGGCAGATGCTGGTGCTGCCGCCCACCCCGTGGCACCACGGCCTCGGCCATCTGCCCAGCAGAGCAGCATCCAGCTCGGCTAAGGCGCTGGCAGCATCGCGCTCGCTCATCCAGGGGCATTCCCCGAGGCTGGCTGCCAGCTTCCTCGGGGTGATGCACTGAGAAGGCGCCCGGGATGCTCGAGCACTGGGTGGGAATGGTTGGCTGCTGTGGGCAGCCCTCCTCCCGGACCCCATGGCACCCATCCGAGCCCACCCCGACACCTGGTGTGACAACACTGGAGTAGCTCAGGGGGGACACACAAAATAAAACAAAGCACATGAGGTGAATGGCAAATGAAAGAAGAGGCCTTTTACCTTCAACAGGGGACAAAGGGACATGAAATGCTGAAAGGAAAAACAAAAATGAGATGTCAAATCAATCCTGCATTTCGGCAACGAAGGAGGCAAAGAGGGAACGTGTGAGCTAACGACATGAGAACTCAAAGCAGAAGGGGAGGAAGAGGAACACAGGCACACACACGTGTACACACACACATGTATGTGCGCACACTTGCTCTCCGCCACCTCAGCCCCCCCAGGAGCTGCGGCACTTTTAAGGCACAGCCAGCAGCCCGTAAGCCTGCAGGACGGGGTACGGAAGATAAATCTCGGGGGGGGCAGAGCTCGGCTCTGCTCCCTTCCCGCTCCCCTCAAAGCCACGTGGGAGCAGGGGCGGCTGAGACAACAGGTTTCCAACGAGCGGCTGGAGGAGCGCAGAGGGTGGCTGACGAGAAATGCCTACAGCCAGGTGAAGAGGAGTCCCACGGGTGCCAAAGGCCACCCGACAGCCACCAGGCACCCCGACGGCCGCGGCTCCCCTGCAGGCAGCAGGGAGGCTGGGGGGTACAGCAGCCCAGCAGGTCCCCCATACTCACTGCTCTGGGAGGAGATTTTGGGCTTCCCGATGTACTTGAGGATGGGGTTGCGCTTCTTGTCTTCAATGGCATCCTTTTCCTTCTTCGTGCTGCTGCTCTGTGGGGACACCCGAGAGGAGCAACGATAAAAAGACATGCCACCCCGCGAGCCCCGGGGGGGTCCCCAGCCTTTGCTGCACTGGCTGAATGCTGCGGCATGAGCTGTCGGGAAAGGGATGGGGCTGGGATCCAGCTTAAGCACCTCCCCAAGGCACTGGGGGGGGGATGGGGATCTCCGGAGAACCCCTCCTCAGGTTGCCTCGGAAGATCCAACAGCCAGAGCCACCCACCTTCTTGGTCTTGGGGAAGAAGGGCAGCCACTTGTCCCTGTCCGGGAGGGACGGAGCCTTCTCGCTGGTGCCGGCCACCCGGGGCTCCCGGCTGCGGATGCCTGTGTGGTTCATATACGTGCTGAGGGCAAAAGCCATGGGGGAGCTGGAAGAGAGGAGAGCGTGAGGCTGCAGATCCGACACCAGGACAGGGCACCGCAGGCCAGGGGGGAGGCTGGGACGTCCCGCAGGGCTCTGCGGGGAGAGAGGGTCCTTCCCTCCCCAGGCAGGAGAGGATGCCCGGGTTGGGATGCAGGGGGAGTGAGAAGGCAGGAAAGGCAAGAAGCAGTTGAAGGGGGCGAGCTGGGGTGGCACAGGCTGGCAGGGGGCTGCGGCTGGCACACCAGGACCCCCAGGGAAGCGTTCACCCTTCCCCAGGCACAGCCTGAGAGCCCACCAGGGATACCCCTGGCATGGGGAGAGGGTGCCAGAGGCCGGCACGGGGAGGGGATGCTCCTGCGATTCCTTTTGCCTCCTCAGCTAACAGCTGTAAGGCAGTCACATCTGGACGTGCTCCTGCCGTGCCCTGGGGCCACTCACCTCCTGTCCTCTTCGTATTTCGACCTGGAGAGAGAGACGGG
Source organism: Falco rusticolus (assembly GCF_015220075.1). NCBI lineage: Eukaryota > Metazoa > Chordata > Aves > Falconiformes > Falconidae > Falco > Falco rusticolus. The sequence goes on along the minus strand of NC_051205.1, from coordinate 2,202,203 downwards.
GAGAGATCAAAGAGCTTGTTTGAAACAGGCTCCTCTACCCAGCCCCCAGGCAGGGCGCTGGCGGCACCCAGCCCTCCACCCCGCCATGCCCCCTGCCCACACTGCACCCAGCGCCTGCTCCAAACTCTCCTTCCCACCTCCGATGGCAAATGCGTGCATCAAGTCGGACCCAGGAGCAACGCTAAGCCCGTGTCCCATCCCCTTCCCCACGTTCTCGCCCCAGATCCAAGCCAAGGCGCTCCCCCACGTGCAGGGCAGGGAGCCCCCACAGCAGCCCGGCACTCACAGTATGTCGCCCAACTGGGCCAGCTGCTTCTCGGCCACTTGCCGCTCCTTCTGGGGGTCCCCATCCAGGTCCAAGAGGTCGTTCTCCCCGTACAGGCTCCCCAGGCCCATGGTGCGCTTTGTTCTGCGGAGGACAAGGGTCAGGGCCACCCGCACGGGCAGGAGCCCACCGAGCTCTGCGGGGCACCCAGGCAGCCGTTACCTGTAGTCCTGGATCTGCTCCTGTATCTCGGGCATCACCATCTCCTGAGCTTCAAAGAGGGCGGCTCGGACATCGTCCCCATTCCGCAGGCGAGTCTCTGGGGATAGGAGAGGAGAATCGGTGTCACCAACCAAGGCTCAGCGTGCAGGGAAGGGCACAAGGGATCTGCTGGCAGCCTCAGGGTCTTGGGCAGAGCAGGGCAGGCGGGGAGCCCGCAGAGCCTCTCTGCTGGCCTCCCCCTGCCAGAGCACAGCGTCCTTCCCAGTTGGTTTCCAGGCTGGGACAACCTGTCTCCCATTCTGCACACCCAGGCTGAGACACCTGCCCACGATAAATCCCCCAGGACCACCGGGGCCGAGCTGGGGGAATGCTCAGGAACCCCAGTCCCAAACCTCAGCGCACCCTCCCTAAGAGAGCAAGAGGCAGAGTCCTGCAGAATTCCTTTGGGATGCCGATTTGGCACCCTAACAAACAGCCTTCGTCCAGGGTGAAGGTGCCAGTGGGGCAGACCACGGGTGTTAGGGCAGACCCCCAGCTGCGGCACCCCACGCGGCAGCCCCTCACTCACCGATCTCTGCCAGGAGCTGCTCAGACACCTTCACTCGGAGAGGCTGGGGAGGGAAGGCAGAGAAGAGTGGCTCAGCGCTGGGTCGCTTTCCCCGTGCAGCGAGTGGGGCTGGAAGGGGCTGGAGATACGGCACGCACGCCACAACCCCGCTCAAGCCAGCGTGGAGAGCGTGCCCTGCGCTCCTGCACCATCGCCCGGTGGCAATTTCTGCAGCCAAAGGGGCGAGAGCTGGGAATCTCACACAGCAAGCGCCCAGCCCCCAGCGCACAACCCCCTCTGGAGCAGCACCACGGGAGCCCACTCCCTCCAAAGGAGCCCTAACGGGAGTGCCTGGAGCTCCGGGAGTGCCTGGAGCCCCGTCCTCGCTGCCGGGACCCTCCTCTCCTGCCTGCACCCAGCTTCCAGGCACCAGGGCAGCCGCAGTTGTGCAACATGTGGTTACGCGCCTTATGCAACCGCTTGCACCGATGCAGAGGAACCAGCAGCAGCAAAGCAAGGTCAGTGGCAAAAACACCATTTAAAAAGCATCCCCAGGCAAGGGAGGTGACAGGTAAAGCTGGCTTTCCAGCTGGTCCCCTGCAGGGACAAGGACTCTTGTGCAGGCTCACAGCCAAATCCTGCCCTTACCGCGTTCCTATCCAAGAAGATGTTCCAGATGTCCTTCCCCAAGACCCGGGAATCCTTGGCTGTCGTCTGCTGGCAAACGTCCGTGCATAAGTAGAAGAGCTGCAAGGAGGGGAGAGCAGAGGTGGGCAGCGAAGGAGGAGGAAGGTTTCGAAGTGGGAAGGTGAAAGGCTCAGGGAAGCAGCGTCCGTGAAACACGTTCCCTGGGGTCTGGGGAGGGCAGCACCCCACCGTGCCACGCCTGGGAGGAAGGGGAGGAAGGGGAGGAAGGGGAGGAAGGGGAGGAAGTGTAACCCTACGCTGCGTTTCCCTCTCGTGTACACACAGCTGGGGGAACCGCAGGCTGGCAGCCCCTGCAGCAGGGTGACACAGAGCTCTGCCCAGCGGCTCAGCCAACGGGCGAGAGGAGGGTGCCAAATATGCCAGCCCAGCTGCATGCCACCCCCTGCGTCGGTGACACCGGCAGGTCCCTTACCAGGGGGCTGGGATCTGCCTGGGAGAAGATGTAACGCAAGAAGACCCCCAGATGCGCCGGCCGGGATTTCAGCTTGCCCAAGTCCTGGAAGAGGGAGTCGCACTGCGCAGAGAAGGGACCAGAGGAGAAAGAGACAGATAGGATGGAAAGGAATTAACTCCTCCGGATTAGGCCCATCCCACAGCTCAGCACCCGGATAAATCCCCAGCTCCCGTGCTCCTTTCCTCATCCCAGCCGGGCACTTCCCTCTGCTGGACCAGCCCATCCCTGGATGTCCCCTGGGATGACGCCTAAATGCCACCAGGTGCCAGGGACCACAAAGGGACCCAGGCGGGAAGGGGACAAAAGCCGAGAATACTTTGGACACCGTTACCTCGTTATTGAAATATCCCAGGTCACAATCCTCCTCCGGCCCGATAATGAGGGGTCGCCCTGTCCGGTCTAACCCCTGCCAGGGAGAGGGGGGACACAGTTCAGGAGCCAGGCACCCCGGCTTTGGGGGGACACCCTCCTCCTCCCTGCAGCACCCCCCCACCCGCTCCCCAGGGAGGCTTGCAGCACGTCTGATCGGGTCCAGCACCCCTCAGACGCCCTGGCCCTGCAGCGGGACCCTCCCCCAGCCGCAGCCCACCTGCTCGGCAGAAGGGGTGCCGGGGGTGTCGGAGCCCTGCCGGCGATGGTGCTGGAAGAGGCGGGCGGTGATGACCGGCGAGGTCCGTGGGCTGTCCAGGCCGTGGTCGGAGAGGACGGAATTGCGGTTCAGGGAGATCTGCTGGGGATGGCAGCGCGGGCGTCAGGGGACGCAGGCTGTGGGGACGGCCAGGCTCCGCACCGGGAGATGCCACCGTCGCTCACCCACCCAGCGGCGCCACTTGGGGCCACCCTGAGAGCGGTTCCCAGGTCAGAGACCGTAAAGGGAGACAGGCCCAGGGAACTTGGAAACCACAAAACCCCTCGGGGACCATCAGAAAAGCCAGAAAACTCCAGGGTCCCCTTCATTTTGGGGGCAGACACACCAGGCTAAGCGCTACCAGCCCAAGAAATTCAGAGCTAAGCCGGCATGAGAAGGAATTCCGTTCGTTCAGAGGGCAAACAAATATTGGGGTTGCAAAGGCAGGTCCCTGACCCCCAAGGATGCACAGACTGCTTCATCACCATTCCCAGGGCCCAGCAGAAGTTGGGGTGGGCTCCCCACGGCCGCAGTAACCCCGCTCTCACCTCACTCACGGAGGGGAACCGCTCCGTCCCGGACTCCAACCCACTGTCACCGTCCTGCGAGTCCAGGGAGAGGCGTCCTGGGAGCAGACAAGAGATTGACCTGCCACGTTCAGGAGATGGGGACGGTCCCAGCCACCAGCACAACCCACCTTCCATCATCCTGAAACCGGCCAAGCTGGAGTCACTGCACAGCTGCCCCGAATCCTGCAACGCAAGGAGGAGTGTTGGACCGGCACGTGGGGACAGCCAGGCACCGGCTCAGCAGGTTTTGGAAACGAGGCACGTCTCCATCACTGTGCCCACCGCCTTGGGAGGGTCTCCCCAGGCTCCAGCCAGGCTCAGAGGGAGCTGGCGGGACGGCAGCACCCCTGAACCGGGTATAACCCCACTAATTTCACATACCATGGAGCCACCAGTCTCCTGGAGGATTTTGAGCTGCAGCTGGCTGACCCGCCGGCGTGCTCCCTCGATCTGCTCCTCCACCGCAGTGGCAGGGTTGCGGCTGTACACCTCGTAGAAGCGCTGGGTGGAGAGAGGAGAGGGGATGCTCACCTTGACCCCAACCCCATAAGCCCCATCCCACCGCCCACGAGGCAACGGGGCTGAGCAGGTTCGGTGGGCAGCGGGCTGCAGCACACGCAGGTGACAGTGTGCTGCAAGAGCCGTGTCGCCGTCGCACCTGTAACTCTGCCTCCTCCTGCCGCAGCATGTTCCGGAGAATCTGTGTCGCGTGCTTCTGGACTTCAGGGTCCTGCAGTTTCAGATGGATGCAAAGGGACAGGCTGAGCTTTGCCTTCCTCCCGCCCCCCCACGCCGGGTGGCAGCGTGGAGGGCTTGGCGGGGGGTGGGGGGGCACCGCGCTGTTTGCTACCTGCAGGGGCTTGGGGTCGGTGATGCGCTGCGGCGGGGGGAGCGGCGGGGGAGGAGGCGGTGGGGGACAGGCGGGGGTGACGCGGGGAGCCCCTGCCACGCTCATGTCTTGCTGAGAATTGGAGAGCCCCACCGAAGGAGGGGGAGAGCCCAGGAGGGTCAGAGCGACGTAGGCACCAGCTGGAAAAATTGGGCAGTGGGAGAATGAGAAAGACCTTCTGTTATTCACTCTCTCGACCTCAAACGTCCGACGGGCATCACAGCATCAGGGTGGGCATGTCCTTGTCCCTGCAAGCAGCGAGGCCACCTCTGCCGTGGCGGGTGCCAGCCTGGCCCCCCCTGCAAACGCTCACGGAAGGACCGAGACAGGTTTTTCTCCCTGTTTCCCCAAGAATCAAGCGCTGCCCTTTGGTGGGATCCCGTGGCCTCCCACGCTGGGGAGGAACGCGGTGCCCCTCGCCACGCTGCAAGGCTCGTGACTGAAGAGGGAAAGACTGATTTGTCTTTTTAGGACCCTGCTACGGGGCAGAAGGTCTCATCATGGGTGCAGGAGGTAGCGGCCAGCTGCCACCAATATCCTCAACCTCAGCGCCTCCTCCCATTTCACCCACAGCAGCAGCCTAAGCAGGACGGAGCGGGGCAGCCAGGCAGAGCAGCTGGCCAGTGGAGACCAGGGCTGCTGGTCACCTGGGATGAGAAGGAGCCACCACAGCTCCCTGGCCATACTCACACTTGATTAACTTCACCACTTCGAGGTGAGAGCTGTTGGTCACCATCGTGCCGTTCACCTGGGAGAGGAGAAAGGGGGTCAGCAAGGCTGGTGGCAGGGAGCGGGGCGGGAAGCCCCACACGGAGAAGCAGCGGGGGAGACAGCTGGGGACGCTCACCTTGACTATCCGGTCCCCCTCCTGCACGCCGGCTCTCATGGCCGCCCCTCCTGTGACACAGGGAGGAGAGACAGGCATCAGGAGGGACAGGGGGGGCAGCAGGCAGAGCCAGGGACTCCGCTCCCACCGGCCCCACGTCAGCCTGGCACGTTCTGTGCCATTCACCCTGCCAGGGTGGGGGCACGGGGACCACCGGGCACCCAGTTCCCGCGGGAGAAGGCTGGTGGCCGGGCCTCGGGTGCTTCACGCACGGCAGCCAGCACACATCCAGCTCACGGTTGATCCAGACAAGCCCTCCTCTGCTCACCCAGCCGGAACCCAGCCCTTTCCATCTGTCTTGGGATGCAAGAGGGGGCCCCAACCTGTTATCCCACCATCCGGGCTGGCTCCGACACATCTAGAGAGCCACCACGTGCCTGGACCCAAAGGCAGGAGCGGGGCCCAGGAAGAGCAGCACTGCTCTGTCTCCTCTCCCCCCGCCTGCTCTTTCACAAAGCTGCCGAGGTTGGAATACATGAAAAAATCACTTTTCCTAAAGCCAAAACCAAGAGGAAAATGTTTCCATTAGGTTCAACTCCAAGCCAAGGGCCTGAGACACGGCAGCGAGCTCCGAGAGTGGAAAGTACGCCGGATTGTTCAGATTCTTTCGGCTTTAATGATCTCGTTATTGGCAAATGAAGTGAGCAGGGAGAGGGGGGACAGGACTCCAGGCTGTCCTGCACCTGGGGAGCTCGGCCCTGCCCCCCCAGCCTGCTGTGGGGTAACCGGGCTGATGTGGGGGGGCTCCCCAGGCAGATCCAGTTGCGGGAGCGAGGCACTCCAGCCTTAACCTGCCCTTGAAACTCGCAGCATTTTCCCTTTCCTATATTCTCATTTTTCCTGGCTTTCGGGCTAGAGGGGGGGAAGGGGGAGGAGGTGGGAACATCCGCTGTAAAATAAGCAGCTCATTGTCTATTTAAATTGCTGCTCCAAGCCCTGCCACCCCGCAAAGTCATTATACAGCAAAACCGGCAGCGTCTCCCGCAGCACAGCGCCAAGAGCAGCGAGCTGCTGAATCCCTGTTTACCCAGTGCTCCCAAAGGGAATCCCGCCCCCCCCACCAGCAGCAGCTCCCCGGGTTGTCGTACAAGGAGTGGGGAGAGCGCAGCTGTTTTGGGGAGCTCCCCCCAAAACCTCCTTCCTTCCCCGCAGCAATCGCGTCCTGCCTATCCCAGCTGGTGCCGTCATGAGCCCTCAAGCCAGCTTAGGAAGGAAAATCCCTTTCTCCCAAGTTTTCTCCCAAGGGACGTGGCTTTGAGTGAGCGAGGGGAGCCTTGAGGCTCCTGCCCCTCCTGCTCTTGCCCTGCCTGCTGCCAGCACTGGCCCCTCTCACCTGGCCGCACCGACTGCACCAGGACGACACGGTCCCCGCTGACGGTGAAGCCGAAGCCATGCTGGTCCTTCTGGATTATGACGCAGCGCTGGACCAGACCTGGGGAGGGAGAGGAGGGAGAACCAGTGAGGCTCCGAGCCTGGGGCACAGGCTTGGCTTGTGGGGACACCCCACCACCCCCAGTTTCAGGGGCTGCGGCTCCTGCCGGCTCTCCCGAGAACCAGCCACCCCACTGCCAGACCCCAAGGCATGGCTAATGCCTCCTCACCCTACAAACCCTTCGCGTGACGTCCCTCCTTGGACCCCTTCTCCTGAAAATGGGGTGCTCCGGCAAGCACGGGCAGGGTGGGGAGAGCCCCTGTCTGCGGGCAGCTGGAGCATCATCCCTAGCCCCACCGGGCAGCCGAGGAAGGGTCCTGCCCTCCCCCGGCACGTGCAGCCTGGGCTGGGTGACTTTGGGAGGGGCGCAGGAGCCGTGTCCCCAAGGGTGCTGCAAGGACTGGGGCAGGTGGCGATGTGCCACCCAGCTCCCCGTGGGGACAGGGCGCTAAATGCGGGGCCTCCAGTGCAAGGGGGGGGGGGGGGGGCAGGCAACCCTACCTGTGGTTTCGGAGGAGTCAGAGGGCTGGCGGTGGTGCCCGGGGGACCTCCGCTCTGAAGACGAATCACCCAGGGAAGACAGGCTGCTTAACCTGCGGAGGAGGAGGAGGAGGAGGAGAGGTCAGGGAAGGGGACGGCTGGACGGAGCCATCCTCCGGCCGCAGCTCCTTCTTGGGCTTGGGAAAAACAAACGCACGGAGCTGGAAGGCGATGGCAGCAAGCATGGGCGAGTGCTGCCGCTCCTCCAGCTGCCTGTCCCCAAACCTCCCTTCACCAGGGTGAGCCCCAGCAGAGACCCCGCTTGGGGGGCCAGGACCCCCAGCTCTCGCGTTTGCTGGCAGGGAGGAGCAGCGGGGGCTGCCCGTGGCGAGCGGGGTGAGCAGCGGAGGCAGCAGGCGAGGGGCCAGACGCATCATGCAGCGCTGACGGGACGGAGCTCGGCGGCAGGTCTGCGATGGGGCTGATGGCAGAAGAGACACGAAGCAGCAAAGGAGGGGTGGGAGGGACAGACGGACAGACACGGGACAGTGACTTGCCGGTCCTGCCCTCTTGCCGAGCCTCGCCAGCCCCGCGGCAAGGCTTAGGGTGCTGGATGGGCACGTGGGCTGGGGCTCTCTGCGCATCAGGGGGGCACAGCACACCCCCTCGCCGCCGCGCTGCGGGGACTGCGACCACAACGGGGGGCTTGCCTGCACGGCTCCTTTTAGCCTTGGCGTTTATTCTCCAGCCAACGGCGGTCTGGAGAAGTCAAGGCTGGGGGAAAGCCATCCCTGCCTGCCCTGCTGGAACCAGGCCGCGCCAGCAGGCTTGCTGTGTGCGCCCCAGACCCACGAGCCAGAGGGAACAGCACGGCAGAGCCACCCCCAGCCTTTCCCCCATCCTTGGGGGCCTGGTTCTGCCTCCAAACCCGACTCCAGGCACAAAACGAGGGCTCCGGATTGCTGCCTGCCCTCTCCTGTGTCTCCGTGACCCCACGCCATCCCAGGGATGAAAGCCTGGCTCCGCTGTCCTGTTTCTCCTCCTTCCAAGCAAACCAGGCACAGCTCTCCCCTGCCGGGGCACGGCTGGTGGGGGGTCAAAAAGCAACGGGAAGAGTGGGAAAATGAAGGTGCTCCCGCGGGAAGAGCAGCCGGTCCCTGCCTTACACCCTGAAGGCTGCGATGAAGCGAGGGTGCAGGATGAGAGCACAGGCAGCCCCGTCCCCCCACCCCGCTTACCTGGGCAGGTGAGGCTGCCTCCTGCTGCCCGGTCGGCTGCCGGGGGGGAAGACAGAGACAGGGGTGGTGGCGGTGAGAGGTGGCACAAGGGACACCCAGAGGACAGTGGTGTGGGGAGGGATGGGGGAAAGAGGGGACAAAGAAATCAAGAGGCAGAGGTGTGACATGTGGCGCAGCGACAGCACGCTTCCAACCTGGGGGGAGGGCGGCGGGACCCCAAAATACCTCCCTGAGCCCGGCACGGCTGCGCAGCACCCACCGGGCCTGGGGCAGGGTTTGCCTTCACTGGTGCAAATCATCCTCCTGGCTTCACACCCTCCTCTGGACGCATCAACCCCAGCATCGCCCCTGGCATCGTCCCTTAGGGACCTGCCCGGAGGCAGGCGGGGGGAAGCACGGCAGGGGGGTCTCCTGGGCAAGCATCCCCCCCCCGGCAAGCCCCCGCCTGCCTAAAATATAAAAAATTCTCACCATGAAGCCGGGTGAGACTCTCAGCCCTTTGTGGGGGCCAAGCGAGAGGGTGTCCCCCGCCCCCAAACCACCCCACGGGGATGTAAAGCCGGAGCCCACAGCAGCGTAAACCCAACGGCTTCGCTGCCGTAGCCGATTCGGGAACTCCTCGTTGCCTGGACCATCTTCATCCAGACCTGACCCGTACAACCGCTATGCCACAGCCTCTAATTCACTCGATTACAACCCTGGCTCGTTGAAGTCGGGGATAAACCAGGACCACGGTGCGAAGGAGCACGGCTCCAGCGCAGGAGGGGGGTTGTGGAAGGGGATGCACGGCCAAAGCACCCCCAAGGGCTTCCCCAGGAGCTGGGGGCAGGGGTAGGACCAGTCCCTCCCATTTCAGAGGCAACCCAAGACGGGGCCGGGCACCTTCACCGCTTGAAGGGTAGGTGCAGGATTAAACCCGTGGGATTACCCAGCAGCCAGGCGGAGGGTGCTCGGGGCAGCTCAGACCTGCCACTTATCCAGGCCAAGGAAGGATCGGCTCCTCTTTCCGCATCGCCCCGGATGCCAGGACTTAAGGTGCTGCCGCACAGTGGGACGCTCATTAAGCTTCTTCGTTAGGGGAAGCTCCCCGGTGCCTGACAGTGCCAGGACCACGCGCAGCTGAGCCCCCAGCCCCACCAGGAGCCCCCAGTCTGACACCAGTCCCCCCCAGGGCGATGCTGACCCTGCACCCGTGGCAGGAGCCCGTTTCCATCCTGCTCGAAGGAGCCAGGCCAGCGCTGGCTTATTGCCGTCTAAAAGAGTAGTTTAATTCGGCTTTGCATAAGCTCCTTCCTAATTGACTTACAGAGAGCCCAAACATGCCATATTAAACCAAACGCTGCCAGCTCGACAGAGACCTGACCCCGGCGCCTGTTTCCAGCCGGTGAAGCTCCTTTCGGTGTCCCCAAAGACCAGCCCTCCGGTTTTCCTAAAAATTGTACCACCAGAGCACTTGCATGATGCCTCAATCCTGCAACGAGTCCTTGACTCACCCCACCCCAGCACCGCCGCCAGTCTCCAGACTGGCACCTGCAGCCACATCCTATGCAGCACCCTCCAGAGGTTTCTGCTCCCAGGTTATTTTCCCCAGTTTTGGCTACTTGGTGGTTAAATCACGGCGATTTGCTTTTCACCAACACGCAAGGGGAGCCAGACGCTCTGCAACGGGGGCAGGATGAGAGAGGGCAGGATGGCAGGGAGCGAGGGCAGGGCATCCCAGCGAAAGACCCAGGTGGTGGTGGGCACAGCCAAGTTAAAAAAAAAAAAAAAAAAAGAAAAACAAGGAGGAAAACCCGTTAAAGAGCAAAGCACGACACAAGCACTGCCACCTCGGGAGCCCACGCAGAGCAAACGCCACAATTAAAAGATTAAGAGAGGAACAGGATCAAATCCTCAAAGCAGGTCAGCCTCCAGCTGAAGCTTTGCAAAACGCTCTCTCCGAGACCGGGAGCCTTATTTTTTTTTTTTCCTCCCAGGTCTCCAAACGGCTGCTCCCTGCTATCCCAGCTCCGGGGAAGAGAAAACATTTTGTGAACAGCCGGTGCCCGCACCGGCATGCCTGGAAACCTGCTGCCTTTTGAAGTGAGTGAGGAGGCAGGTGGGGCCAGTGTCGGCCCATCAGCAGGAAAAGTTACAAAAAAAATAGAAATATATATGGAAAAAAAGGGGGGGGGGGGAATAAAAAAAACAACCAAGCCACAGCTTGGAAAGGGAAAGCAGTGTCTTGGTGGGATGCCTCTTGCGACTGAGTCACTGCTTCCACCGCTGCCCGATGCTACGGTCTGCGCTGCTGGTAGCACCAGGATTACCCGACATCTCTCGTGCCAAACCCTGCCGCTGGCCGCTCTCCCGGGCCACAGCCCCACAGACAGTTTCACATACTGGTATTCTGGGGACAGGAAGGAAGGAAGGAATTTCAGCTTAAAAAAAAAAAAAAAAAAGTACATAAAAATGATTCAGCTTCCTCCCCTTCCCCCTCCCTCCGAGGGAAAACGCTGTGTCCAGCCCCGACGCTCCTCTCGCTGGAGCAGCTCCAGCCTTGCAGCGGAAAGCTGGCCGGCCCTGCCGAGGATGCGCATCTCCCGGGGATGTCCCTCCGCATCCCTTGGGAACGCTTCCCGCTTCTCTGCTGAGGACAGCTGCCGGGGACGGAGGGTTGGGGCTCCAAGCTACCCGCTGCTCCCGCTCCGTGGCCGACCCATCGACTGCTGCACGATGACGCATTGGGGAAGCTTGTAATTACGCGTCTGCCTCTAAGTTTGCACGGCGAGGCAGATTTAAACCTTGCTAGGGTGTTGCTAGCAAATGAAAGAAAGAGGGAAGGGGGGAAAAAGAAATATTTCCCAACATTGTTGGCTGCCTGCAGACGCAGCTCGCAACGACACCCCCTGTCCCCGAGGAGATCTGGTTTTCTTCTCATCTTCTGAGCGCACAACAGGTTTCCGACTCCCGGCTGGCAAAGCACGTCAGAGCCCGCTCGAAGCGCGGCAGAGCAGCCCGCCAGGGACGTTTGGCCGGTGTTGGATGAAGAGCCCGGTGCCTCCGTCCCCGGTGTGTTTGTGAGCTGTGACCCAGCTCCTTCCCGGCAGCAGAGCCGGGATCCGGCGCGTCCCCGTGGCACGCAGGCTACGTGCGACTGCCAAGCCACCCTGCAGCTGCTGCCCGTCCGCCCGCAAATCCACGAGGCTGGAGTCATCCCGGATCCATCTGGGGTTTATGCAGCAAAGCTTTTCCCTCCTCTCTCTCCCTCTGCTTCTATACGTTATTATTATTTTTTTTCCACGGGAGGAAAGCAAAGCCTCAGCCCTCAGGAGGCAGCTGGTAGCAAATTTCATTTTGCAAATCAGATGCAAAGTCCCATGTACGCGCCACAGCAAACTGAATTTAAATCCCCGGATTCCTCCAGCAACTTTGTTGTAGCAGACAGGGGATTCTGCAAAAGCTTTGTTTAAACTAAGACTTTCAATTAAATGGGGGGAAAAAAGATAAATTAACACGACGAACGCAGCAGCCCTGGTTGTTTAATGGCGCAGCAGACTCCATTCCCCACATTTCTAATTGTCTGTGTGCTGCAAATTTTTGCAATGCCAATTCCCCACGGGGAGGAACGGAGGCTGAGCGCGGGGACAGCTGTGATTTCGGCAGCCAGTCGGTTACGCAAAATTTGTCGGGTTTTGCAGTTGCGATGCCTGCCCGGCTCGCTGGGCCGGGATCCCCCTGCACCGCTCTCTCCCAAAACAGCCCTGTCAGCCTCTACAAGGGGGCAGCCAGTGACGGGAGACCCTAAACAACCCCAGCTCCGCTCCTGCAGGCGGCGGTGGGAGCTCCAGAGCAGGATTAGACCCCAAAAAGGGACCGAGACCAGAGCACTCGGCCTGGCAAAGACCAGCAAGAGCTCAGGAAGAGCACGGAGGGGCTGCGGGAGCCATGGAAGGGGTGAGCAAGTATTTACATCTTAATTAGACAATGTTTGCAAAGCACTTTGTGCACGCACTTGGCTACATAAATGTTAAGAGCCACGAACCAGGGCACAGGAGTGGGGCGGGAGTCCAGCAGGGAAAGCAGCGCCGGGATCTGAATTCCCCACCAAGGAAGAGGCGGTTCACACGCAGCGCGGGGCCCAGCTTTTCTGGGAACACTGCTGGAGCACGCAGCAAGACGGGCAAGGACCGTGAGCAGCTCCAAATCGCTCTCAAGCTCTCCCGGGTGCTGGGCAGTGTAATCATTAACGGTGCCTGGAAAACAGACTGGCAGATCTGGTTTGTCCGGCACTGAGGGTGCTTTTGGGGTGCGAGATCCGTAGCATCGAGTGAGATATGGAATAACCTACCCCAAAGGGATGTTTGCTCCCCAACCTTCCTCCTAAACCAAAGCCGCACAGCCCGCAGTGGGGAAGATCACACCTCTTTCCACCAGTGCAGCTCAGGAATGGCCACTCTTGAAATGTTTTCCTCCAGCCTCCCCGTGGGCTCCTTCTACGATAAAAACCGTAGCAACAGAAGTGGTTAGAGAGCAGCGACTAAACCCACGAACAAGTCACGTCCCTGCTCCTGGATGGGGCTTGCTGGTGATGCACGACGCCCCCTGCATCTCCTGTCACCGGAGGAGGAAGATCTATACTGGTTTGCACTGGTCTGCCTCTCCTGGGAACCTGCCTACTCGCTGCGGGGCCTGCCTGGCCATCGATGGGCTGCGGGGACCAGTGGGCAGAAGCTTTGCTTGGTGGTGGCAGGAGGAGAGGGGCTGCTGGGGTGTTTTGGGGAGGAAAGTCCCCACATTAAGCCGTTTCCAAGTCATTTTTGTCACTGAAGAGCCGTGCCATCCAGCAACGAGTGACTCCTGGCTGGGCCAGGGCACTTCAGGCGCCTGACCTTAAAAAGCGGAGGAGACCGTGGCTATTTAAAGAGCAGAGAGAAGCCTGAAGCCTGGTAATGCCGCCCCGCAGCTCCCCGAGGTGGCAAGTCGGGCAGCGAGGCTCACAGGGCACGTCCCCGCTCCCACACGCCGCCGGGACCTGGTCCTGCCACTTCCCCGCACGGGATGGACACAAAATTCAGCAGCTCCTTCATTTCTGCTCCGGAGGGGCTGACTGCGAAGAGGCAAAGCCTCCTTGCTGGCCCGGTGGCCGGGTTCTCCGGCTAAGGAAGAGTTCCACAGAGGGAAAGCGTGGTGGGGTGGGTTTGGGCTCCACCCCAGCTCCTGCCTCGCACACATGTTCTTCACCCCAAACCAGGAGAAAGCCCCTCAAAGGGCTCGTTGGCGGAGGAGGTGGAAATACGCCGCCCGTCCTGCCGACAAACACACCAAACCAGCTTTCGGCGCAGCAGCACGTGCCGGGAGCCCACGTTGAGCATCTTCAACGCTGTCGGCCAGGGATGTCTCCAGTAGTTGTAGCATCGCAGCCACCCCCAACGCCCTGAGTCGGCTCCTTCTGGGGTACGGGGGGGGAGCGGAAAGAAAACCTCGTTTTCGGCAGAAAGCCACATGCTGGCAGCACAAAGGGGCAAGATCCACGTGGAACAGATGCTGTCGCATCCCTCTGGCTGGACAGGGGGTCCCAGCCCACGAGCCCCGCTGGGCCAGGGACACGGGGAAGCTCCTCGCCCTGAGGCAGGGCAGCCGCAATCCGCCTCCAACCCTCAAGTCACCCCAAAAGCAAGTGTCGGGGTTTGGGTTTTTTTTGTTTGTTTTTTTTTCCTGGGACTTACTCCATCAGCTCGCATCCTGCTTGCCCACGCTGGTCTGCTTGCACCCCAGAGCTGGATGCCGAGGGGTCCCGCAGGGGCCACCAAGGAGCCTGTTTCCAGCCCCCCCAACACATGTGGACCCCCATCATCTGACGTTGGGAGCAGGGAAGACGCCGGCAGCGCTGCCCACCTGGGACCCCCGCTGTCTGCAGCCAGGGAGGGGGGGCCACAAGCAGGACCCTCACCAGCCGCTTGCCCCCCCCCCCCCCCCAGTCTTGGGGGCAGAAGGCGAATACATCGGGTTTAATTAGCTTAATTACCTGTGAGGAACCGAGCCCTGGCAAGGATAACACACCACAGCGGCGCGCCCCCAACCCCTAAAAGCCCACCTGAAGAAATTCAGGTTAAAAATCGAGGTATTTGGGGGCAACCCCCCCCCCAGCTGCGCCCGGGGAAGGGTATTTAACAGGGCAGGAGTGAAACCGGGTGTTTCCCCATTTCTGATTTCAGCCACGTCCCCCCCCTCGGCTGAGGATGGTTTTGGGGTGGGCTGGGGTGGGTTTTAAGGGGGGGGGGGCAAAAGCCGGGTGTGAGCATCCCGGCGGGATGGGGGGCCCAAGAGGGCTGAGACACACACCCCCCCCCCGGGGGCCGCGGCCTGGCTCTGCCCCCCCTCCCCAAAACGCAGAGTTTGGCCCCAAAACGCCGTTTTTTTCCAGCGGGGACCCCCCGGCTGCCGGCGGGGCGAGGCTGGGGGGGGGTGGGTGTCTCCCCGCCGGGTTGAGCCCCCCCCCGCCGGGCTGCCGGCCCCCCGGCCCCCCCCCCACCTACCTGTCGAGGGCCTGCGGAGGCCGCACGCTCATGGTGCCTCGCCCGCGGCCCCTCGGCGGTCAGGGCGCCGGCAGCCGCCGCCCCGCTCCGGCCGCCACCATCCCCGCTGCCCGGCGGCGGCCTCGGGGCCTCGGCGGCGGCGGGGCCCGGCCCGACCCCCCGGCTCCGGCGCTGAGCCCGGCCCGGCTCGGCTCGGCGGCGGCGCGGCGCCCCCCGCCAGCCCCGACCCGCCCGGCGGCGCTGGGGGCCGGGCCGAGGGAGAGGCCTACGCCCGCTCCCAATCCCCGGGCTCGCCCGGCCCCCGCAGCCGCCGCCGAGGGGGCAGCGCCGGCGGCGAGCGGGCGGGGGGAGGGGGGTCGGGGACCGGCGGGGGGAGCCAGCGGGGGGGGGCACGGGAGGGGGGGGGGGCGCCCACGGGAAGACCCACCGGGGGACGTGGGGAGGGGGACACAGGAGACCTGGCTATATGGGACCCGTAGGGACAGCGGGGGGACACACAGCACCCATGGGGAGACACGGGTGGGGGGACCCACAGGGGGACGTGGGGCACCCATGGGGATGGCGGGGGGGAGGGGGACCCAAGGCGAGACCCTGGTGGGGGGACACAGGAGGAGACCTGGGTGTGGGGGACCCATAGGGACAGTGGGGGGGGACACCCATGGATGGGGAGGGGGCACCCACTGAGACACCCACCGGGGGATGCGGGTGGGGGACACAGGAGACCTGGGTGTGGGGGACCCATAGGGACACTGGGGGGGGGGGGGGGGGGATGGGCCCCCAGGGGGACGCGGGTGGGGGGACACAGGAGGAGACCTGGGTGTGGGGGACCCATAGGAGGACGTGGGGCACCCATGGGGATGGCAGGGGGGAGGGGAACCCACAGGGAGACCCAGATGGGGAGACACAGGAGGAGACCTGGGTTTGGGGGACCCATAGGGACGGGGGGGGGGCACCCATGGATGGGGAGGGGGCACCCACTGGGACACCCACTGGGGGACGCAGGTGGGGGACACACAGGAGACCTGGCTATAGGGGACCCATAGGGACACTGGGGGGGGATGGGCCCCCAGGGGGATGCGGGTGGGGGGACACAGGAGGAGACCTGGGTGTGGGGGACCCATAGGGACAGGGAGCGGGGGGGGACACCCATGGGGCCGGCGGGGGAGAAGGGGGACCCATGGGCAGACCCGGGTGGGACACACACACAGGAGAATGGGGGGACCCACAGGGAGACCTGGGGTGGGGGGGACACAGGAGGGGAGTTGGGTGTAGGGGACCCCTAGGGGGACATGGGGCGGGGGGCAGCCATGGGGACAGTAGGAGGGAGGGGGACCCATGGGGAGACCCCGCGTTGGGGGGACATAGAGACCTGGGTATAGGGGACCCACGGGGACACCCGGGTGGGGGGCACCCATGGAGGCGGTGTGGGTGATGGGGGACCCACGGGGAGACCCGGGTCGGGGGACACAGACAGAGACTTGGGTATAGGGGACCCATTGGGACAGTGGGGGGGGGGACGACCCACAGGGACAGCGTGGATGGGGGGGTGCCCACGGGGAGACCCAGGCTGGGGGGGGCTCCACAAGGAGACTTGGGTATAGGGGACCCATGGTGAGACCTGCGCCGGGGGGACCTATGGGGACAGCACGGGTGTGAGGGGACCCACATATGGGGTGACCTATAGACACGAGTATGGGGGGACCCATGGACACAGCCCAGCTGTGGGGGGACCCAAATATAGGGGTGACCTATAGACACGGTTTTGGGGGGACCCACATATGGGGTGACCTATAGACATGGTTATGGGGGGACCCATGGACACAGCCCGGCTGTGAGGGGACCCAAATATAGGGGTGACCTATAGACACGGTTTTGGGGGGACCCACATATGGGGTGACCTATAGACACGGTTATGGGGGGACCCACATATGGGGTGACCTATAGACACGAGTATGGGGGGACCCATGGACACAGCCCGGCTGTGGGGGGACCCAAATATAGGGGTGACCTATAGACACGGTTTTGGGGGGACCCACATATGGGGTGACCTATAGACATGGTTATGGGGGGACCCATGGACACAGCCCGGCTGTGAGGGGACCCAAATATAGGGGTGACCTATAGACACGGTTATGGGGGGCCCCATATATGGGGTGACCTATAGACACAGTTATGGGGGGACCCACATATGGGGTGACCTATAGACACGAGTATGGGGGGACCCATGGACACAGCCCGGCTGTGGGGGGACCCAAATATAGGGGTGACCTATAGACACGGTTTTGGGGGGACCCACATATGGGGTGACCTATAGACACAGTTATGGGGGGACCCACATATGGGGGTGACCTATAGACACGAGTATGGGGGGACCCACATATGGGGGTGACCTGTAGACACGAGTATGGGGGGACCCATGGACACAGCCCAGCTGTGGGGGGACCCAAATATAGGGGTGACCTATAGACACGGTTTTGGGGGGACCCACATATGGGGTGACCTATAGACATGGTTATGGGGGGACCCATGGACACAGCCCGGCTGTGAGGGGACCCAAATATAGGGGTGACCTATAGACACGGTTTTGGGGGGACCCACATATGGGGTGACCTATAGACACGGTTATGGGGGGACCCACATATGGGGTGACCTATAGACACGAGTATGGGGGGACCCATGGACACAGCCCGGCTGTGGGGGGACCCAAATATAGGGGTGACCTATAGACACGGTTTTGGGGGGACCCACATATGGGGTGACCTATAGACATGGTTATGGGGGGACCCATGGACACAGCCCGGCTGTGAGGGGACCCAAATATAGGGGTGACCTATAGACACGGTTATGGGGGGCCCCATATATGGGGTGACCTATAGACACAGTTATGGGGGGACCCACATATGGGGTGACCTATAGACACGAGTATGGGGGGACCCATGGACACAGCCCGGCTGTGGGGGGACCCAAATATAGGGGTGACCTATAGACACGGTTTTGGGGGGACCCACATATGGGGGTGACCTATAGACACGAGTATGGGGGGACCCACATATGGAGGTGACCTATAGACACGAGTATGGGGGGACCCACATATGGGGGTGACCTGTAGACACGAGTATGGGGGGACCCATGGACACAGCCCAGCTGTGGGGGGACCCAAATATAGGGGTGACCTATAGACACGGTTTTGGGGGGACCCACATATGGGGTGACCTATAGATACGGTTATGGGGGGCCCCACAGACACAGCCCAGTTACAGGGGTCCCACCTGTACCCCAGCTGTGGGGGGGCCCTGAGGCACAGCAGGGCTGTGGGGGGCACAAGGCTTCGGGGGGGAAGTGGGGGCTCCCCCCCTGACACCCCACTGATGGGCACCCCACAGGGAGCCCCCCAAACCTTTGCCACCCCTTAAGCCCCCACGGGTGACCTGTGCCACGAGGGGAGCACATAGGGGGTCCCCAAAAAGGACAGTGTGGCGCTCCCCCCCCCCCAAATAGGAGGTCCCCAAAAAGGACAGTGTGGCTCTCTGCCCCCCCAACAAATAGGGGGTCCCCAAAAAGGAGAGCGTGGCGCTCTGCCCGCCACCCCCCCCCAACTTCCCAGTGCGGAAAAACATGGAAAAGTGAAAATGAAAATGAACCGTTTTCCGGGAATCCCTGGGAGTGAATGGCGGCCACCCAGCTGCCCCCCCCCCGGCACCCCAAAACCCACCACAGGTCCCTCTGCCCCCCCCCGGGAAAATCACCTTTTGGGGGGCAGCCCCCTGCGCAGCCACCCCCCCAAATCCCGTGCGCCCCTCGGGGGGGCGGGGGTCGTGGCTGTGGCCTCTCCCCCGCGGTGACAGTGGCTTTGGGGTGCCACCAGCTTTGGGGTGCCACCTGGGGTGAAACAGCCGGACCCCTCTGCGCAAAGTGGTTTATTTGGGGGGGGGGGGGGGGGGGCGGGAAGTGGGGGGCTGGTTCCTGCCCTTTGTACAGGCAGGATGTGACCCACAGCCGCGTGCCGGCGGGGACCCGATGGCTTGGAGGGTCCCCAGGGGCACCCCAGCCCCCGGGGGGGGGGGGGGGGGCTCAGCTGGACCCTGGGGGCTGCCAGCCCCAGTGCTGTGGGGTGGAATGGGGGGACGAGGGGGTGTCATGGTGCTCCCCCCAAGCACCCCGATGTACAGCCCACCCGAGGGGGGCTTGTGGGACCAGCTGGGGGGCGGGGGGGGGGCGGAGCTGCTGGCTGGGTGCACCCCACTTTTGCCCGCGCCCCCCCCGAGCCCCAGCTTGGCCCCGGGGCAGCTCTGCGAGTGATGCCGGCCTTCGTCCTCCTCCTCCTCCTCCTCGCCTTCCTCCCCCGCCCGGGGTGCTGGAGGGTCCCACACCAGCCCCGCAGCCCCCCGCAGGAGCCAGGGGGATGCTCTGGGGGGAAACTCGGGGGGCAGCAGCACCGACGTGGGGACCCCCGCCTGGGGGGGCAGCAGCGGCGGGGGGGCCAGGACGGGAGGGGCGATGGTGGCCCAGGCATGTGGCGGGGGGCCCAGGGCCGGCAGTGGCAGGGGGAGGGCAGCCAGGCGGGGAAGCTCTTTGGGGACCCCCAAACAGCAGCAGGACCCCCCAGAGCGGGGGGGGCACGCGGGGCTGAGACCTGTGGGCAGCGAGACGGCCAGCGTGGCTAGTGGCCGCGGTGCCAGTGTGGCCACCGTACGGCACAGCCCCCCGGGGTCACAAGGGGTGCTCCAGCTGCCCCCGTCTCCCTTGACCTTGCCCCCCCGCCCCGGGGGGTGCTCCTCCCCCCCCCCCCCAGTTCTCCCAGTCACAGCCACTGGGTGCTGCTGTGGGACCAGCAACGGCGCATCCCTGCCTGCAGCGCGGCCCCCAGCACCCTGCCCCCACAAACCCCCGGCCCCCACCGCCCCGCAGCCCCCTGCCCCACCGCCCCCTGCCCTCCCTGTCCCCCAGGCAACCCTTGGCACTTGCCACCCACCAGCCTCGCTGGCCCCACACTTACTGGTCCCGCTGGTGGCCACCCTCTTCTCCCACGTGTTGGGGGGCCGGGGTCCCCAGTGCCAGCCCAGCGGCTCCGCCAGCACCCGCCGGCTCAGCAGCACGCTCAGCACCGACTGCAGGGACAAAAAAGGGACGTGGCAGCACCCAGGAAGGCCACTTGTCCCCAGGGGAGTCCCCAGCCAAGCTGTGCTCCCCCAGACCCCCTACCTGGCTTGGCGAGGAGGGGGGCACGGTGGGCGGGGGGCACAGGCAGCGGGGGTCCCACGGCGGGTGGGTGAGGAAGAGGAGTTTGCTGAGGTTGAACTTGTAGGTGAAGCGTTTGCCCTTGGCCTTGTGCAGGATGCGCTTGTGGTAGTAGTACCTGGGGGGCAGGGGGGCGGGGGCGTCAGGGGGGATGGGGGGGTGGGCACCCCAGGCCAGGGGCTGGGGACTCCCCTTGGGTTGGTGGATGTCACCCCATGGGGTCTCCCTGCGATGGTGGATGTGACCCCAAGGGGACTGCTGGGATGGTGGGTGTCACCCTATGGGCCCCCCCTGGGATGGCAGATGTCACCCCATGGGGTCCCCCTGGGATGGCGGATGTCACCCCATGGGGTCTCCCTGGGATGGTGGGTGTCACCCCATGGGGTCTTCCTGCGATGGCGGGTGTCACCTCATGGGGTCCCGCTGGGATGGCGGGTGTCACCCCATGGGGTTGCCCTGGGATGGTGGGTGTCACCCCATGGGGACCCCTGGGATGGCGGGTGTCACCCCATGGGATCCCCCTGTGACGGTGGGTGTCACCCCATGGGGACCCCTGGGATGGCGGGTGTCACCCCATGGGGACCCCTGGGATGGCAGATGTCACCCCATGGGGTCCCCTGCGATGGCGGATGTCACCCCATGGGGTCCCCTGCGATGGTGGGTGTCACCCAATGGGGTCTCCCTGGGATGGCGGATGTCACCCCATGCGGTCCCCCTGGGATGGCAGATGCTGCCCTGTGGGGTCCCCTGCGATGGTGGGTGTCACCCCATGGGGTTCCCTGCGATGGCGTACGCTGTCCCACGAGGTGCACTGGGATGGCGGGGGTTCTGCCCCCCCCTGCCCCCCACCCCCAGCAGCACCTGAGCGCCCGGCTCAGCTTGTCGTAGTTCATCTGGGGTTTGCGTTTTCTCCTGCCCCACAGTCGGGCCACCTCGTCAGGGTCCTTGATGACAAACTCCCCGTCCTCGCCCTGCTGCCAGGCGATGACATGGCGGAACTCCTCCTTCTGCAGCAGCTCCAGGATGAAATGCCATAACTGGATCTGCCGGGAGCCGGGGCTGGACTCGGCTTTGCACCCCCAGGTGGGGAGGGCCAGCCCTGCGGAGCGAGGGGGGCAGCTTAGGGCTCGGGGGGGCCTGGGGGGCATCACCCCAAGACCGCCGCTCCCACCCCATGCAGCTCCTTAGCCCCCAGGAAGATGGTGGTGGGATCCGTGCCCCATCCCGGCGTGGCAGCCCGACCCTGGGTGCGGGCAGGGGGGCAAGTGGGGGGCTAAGGCCCTTCCCCCCTTCCCTCCCCGGGGCTTTCCCCGCTGGCTGGGCTCGGCGGCCGCTCACCTGGTAGCCAGCAGGAACCGGGCAGGACGGGCAGCCCCTGGGACCGGCACCCACACGGCATCCTCCGGCCTGCGAGCAGAGAGCAGAGCCCTGCGGGGAGCACCCAGCACCGGGGGGATGAACCCAGCACCGGGGGGATGCACCCAGCACTGGGGGGGTGAACCCAGCACTGGCGGGATGAACCCAGCACTGGGGGGATGAACCCAGCACCGGGGGGATGCACTAGGAACTGGGGGGATGGACCAGGAACTGGGGGGATGCACCCAGCACAGGGGGGATGCACCCAGCACTGGGGATGCACCCAGTATCCGGGATGCACTCAGCACCAGGGGGATGCACCGAGAATAGGGATGCACCCAGCACCGGGGGGATGCGCCCAGCACAGGGGGATGCACCCAGCACTGGGGATGCACCCAGTGCCAGGGGGATGCACCCAGCACCGGGGGATGCACCCAGCACCGGGGGAATGCACCCAGCACTGGGGGATGCACCCAGCACCGGGGGGATGCGCCCAGACTGGGGGGATGCACCCAGAATGGTGATGCACCCAGTATCTGGGATGCACCCAGTGCCAGGGGGATGCACCCAGCACTGGGGGATGCACCCAGCACCGGAGGGTGCTGCCGCGGTGGTCCGTGCCCCCCGACATGGCTGGGGCAGGCCACGCCGCTGTACCCCATGGGGACAGTCGTGGCCTCACTTGCAGGGGTTCGGTGTCACCAAAAATCCAAACCCACCAGCCTCCACCACTTCCTGTGGCATCCCGGACTGGGGGGACCCCAGCCCCCCCACCCCACTCACCTGCAGCCCCACTTGGGGGGGGGGGGATCTGCCTGGGTGGGAGCTGCTGGGCTCTGAGGGTCTCAAGGAGCATCACCTGGATATATAAAAAAGGGGGGGGGGGGAGGGGCGGGTTAAGCGTAAATCTGCTTACACCCCGCGGGGAGGAGAGGGAGCCGGGGGGAGCAGGGGGGTCGGGGTGCAGGGGGGAGGTTTGGGGGTCCCTGCCTGGCTGCAGCAAAGGCGCTGCTGGGAACCCCCCTGCCCCTTTTTTGTGCAAAACCCCGGGTTGTGCCCCTTCAGCTGCAGGTGCCCAGGGCTGTGCGCCCCCCCGTGCCCGCCCCCCCCCCCCCCCCCCATTTTATCTGAGTGTGATTCCAGATTCAGCCAAAAAATCAGAAAAAAAAAGGGATGGGAGAGATGGGCAGGGTGACAGCGGCTTCATCCCCTCCGCCGCCCCCTCCTCTCCCTTATCCCAGCGGCTGCGGCGCTTCCCTGGCCCCGTATCCCAGCCGGGTCAATAAAAACGGGGCGATTTGGGACATTTGGATGGGAGCAGGGGGGGACACCCCTCCCCCCAGGGCTTGGGTGCCGATGGAAAGGCTTTGTGCCCAGAACTTTCCTCTCCTAATTTCCTTTCCTTGTTTATTCTCCGTCTCTCATTAACGAGGGCCTCGATGCCTCTTTCAAGTGGTGCAGGGTGGGGGTCTGGGGTCCCCGTGAACCCCACAGGGGCTGCTGAGCCCAGGGGGTGTTTTCCTGGGGTACCCCATCTCTGGGCGAGGGGCCCCCATGGATTAGGGGGAGATGAACCAGGCAGGACCCACAAACATGGAGTGGGGGTTCTGAATTGGGGCAGGGGGTCCTGGGTGCCCTGCTCTGGGGGTGGGCTGGCAGCCAGGATGGGGGGGGACGGGGACTGGGGGGGCGCAGGGGAGGGTTTGAGGCTGATCCCACAGGGCTGGCTGGGATTTGGCTGTGTTCCTGCCCCTTGATCTCTCCCAAATCCCACTCCAATCTCCTTAGGCGGCCCCCCCAGCCCTGCCCGGGCATCCTCCCCCCGCCACCCCCACCCCCCCCAAGGCAGGCAGGGGTGAAGGGCCTGTTTGTTTAAAAGCATTTAATGCTATTAAAACAAGCGGATTAGGGAGCATCGGAACAGGCGGGGGGGGGGGGGGAACGACACGACACGGGACGACAGGGACCCCAGTGGGGCTGCGGCGGGGGCTCATCCCAGGTATGGGGCAGGGAACGGAAGCTGCCGCAGAGGGATGGGGAAGGAGCATCACCGCAGCCACCCTGGGTGGCATGTCACCCCCTCATTGCCCGGGGTCTGGAGACCCCCTCGCATGTGCTGCAGGGTCCAACCCGCACCCTGATAGGGACCCCCACCCTGGTGGGGACCCCCACTCTGGGCTGGGAGCATCCTCTGCTGCTGGTGGCGGTTTCCCTCCTCCCTCCCTGGCCCTGCTCGTTCCCATCCTTCCGTCTCCCGGGGGATTGAAAATGTTTCAAACAGGAACTCCCTGGGCGAGGGGGAGGATGATGAGGGGATGAAGGTCACCAGAAAGCCACAGCCCTGGAAACATCCAGGCAAGGTGCTGAAGGGGGTCCTGGGGGGGCCAAGCTGGTCCCCAGGCATGCTGTGTCCTGTGACAGTGGCATCCCCTGTCCCTGGCTCCATCCCTTCCTGTGTCCCAGGGCTGGATACGGCCATCCTGGGGCTGGATATGGTAGTCCTGGGGCTGGACATGGTAGTCCTGGGGCTGGATATGGCCATCCTGGGGTCCTGGGGCTGGATATGGTAGTCCAGGTCTGGATATGGCCATCCTGGGGCTGGACATGGTAGTCCTGGAGCTGGATATGGCCATCCTAGGGCTGGATAAGGTAGTCCCAGGGCTGAATATGGTAGTCCCATGGCTGGATATGGCCATCCTGGGGCTGGATATGGTAGTCCAAGGGATGGATATGGCCATCCTGGGGTCCTGGGACTGGATATGGTAGTCCAGGTGTGGATATGGCCATCCTGGGGCTGGACACGGTAGTCCTGGGGCTGGATATGGCCATCCTGGTGATGAATATGGTAGTCCTGGAGCTGGATATGGTAGTCCAGGTCTGGATATGGCCATCCTGGGACTGGATATGGTAGTCCAAGGGATGGATATGGCCATCCTGGGATCCTGGGGCTGGATATGGTAGTCCTGGGGCTGGATATGGTAGTCCAGGTCTGATATGGCCATCCTGGGGCTGGATACAGTAGTCCTGGTGCTGGATACGGCCATCCTGGGGCTGGATACAGTAGTCCCAGGGCTGGATATGGCCATCCTGGGGCTGGATACGGCCATCCTGGGGCCGGATATGGTAGCCCTGGGGCTGGATTTGGTAGTCCCGGGGCTGATATGGCCATCCTGGATCTGGCCGTGCTGGGTGCTGGGGGAGAAGGGGGCACTGGATCAGGGTCCTGACCATGGAACTCTTATGGCCGCCATGAGGAGCAGGGCTGGGATTTGGCCTGGATATTGCCAGCTTCATCCCGTGCGCTCAGCCCTAATCCTCAAAACTCTGGGGTTTTCCCTTGCTGCCTAAATCCTCTTTGGAGCCGGCACCAGGGTGGTGCTGGCTCAGGGGCACCGACACCAGCAGGCAGGATGAAAGCCCACCCTTGATTTGGTGAAATTGGTGAAAATGGCAAACGAGAGCCGGTCCTGAGCAGCCTCGGGAGCATGAGGCCAGCACGATGCCCCCGAGCATCTGCAAAGGGACATCCCAGGACATGGGTGGGCGCCCTGGGGGGGAAATCAGGGGGTTGGGGGCACCGGCTGTACGCTGTGCCCGCTCCGGTACCATCGTGGTGGGCATTCAACCCACGCCGGGAGCGAGAGGGACTCTGAAGGGTGCTGAGACCCCTGGGTCCCAGCCAGGGAAGGGCTCGCGGTGCCTTTCCCAAATCATCCATGCCAGATCGCTCGGGGGTCTCCTACCTCCCACCAGCGTCCGTCTTGCGGTGTCTCCTTCTCTCTTCTGCTCACCACAAGGAGAAGGACACCACACAGCCTGCCGCCTGCTGCCACTGCCACCCTCCTCCTCCTCCTCCTCTTCCTCCCACCTGGTCCCCACAAGTGATGGGGATGCAGCTCCCTGTGCACTGGTCCCTCCCTACGGTGGCACTGATGGGGACGCCTGGGCCGCTAAGTGCCAGCAGGATCCTGCTGGAGAAGCAGGAATCCAGTAGGGATGTTTTGGTCAGAACGGGGTTTCACCAGCCCTGGAAGCCTCTGGAAAACCCTCCCGGAGCCATGGACAAAGCCCAGGGGAAGCAAGAAAGCGATGGGACCCTCCCCAGTTTATCTCCTCCAGCAACACAGGGTCACATCCCAGCCGGGAGGGATTTGGCTTCGGGAAAAAGCCGGGATCCAAAGGGTAAGGCTGGGTGAGGAGGGGTTGGGGCACAGACCCCCCCCCATTTGCCGTGGGGACAAGCCCCGCTTGGCTTCACCATCTGGGAAAGCCATTGGCAATGGTGGGGGGCAGCACTCCTCTCCATGCCCCCTGCTCTGCCCAGTGTCAGGGAATTAAATCCAGGGCTGTTTCCTGGTGAAATCAAGCGAGAGGAACAGGGTGGGAACTGGACCAGGCTGGGGGGTGACTGGTGGGTGGTGGTGGTGTGAGGTGGGGGCAGAGGATGGCTGCCAGGGGTCCTGCCTAGGTGCCCACCCCGTTGGGAGCCACAGGGCTGATGTTAGATGGAATTATCCAGGTCCACAGCACCCAGACCTCAGGGCTGGAGCAAAGCCCTCCCAGCTCCCTGTGCCACATCCAGATCCCAACTACCGCATGGCTCATCCCATCCCATCCCTATCCCAGCCATGTCTCATCCCCATCCCCATCCCATCCCCATCCCATCCCCATCCCAACTGTGTCCCATCCCCATCCCATCCCATCCCCATCCCATCCCCATCCCAGCTGTGTCCCATCCCCATCCCATCCCCATCCCATCCCATCCCCATCCCAACTGTGTCCCATCCCCATCACATCCCCTTCCCGGCCGTGCCCCATCCTTATCCCATCCCCGTCCCATCCCCTTCCATCCCCATCCCAGCCACATCCCATCCCTGTCCCATCCTGCCCGTGTCCCAGCCCTGTCCCATTCCCATCCCACACCCATCCCAGCCATTTTCCATCCCTATCCCAGCCCTGTCCCAGCCCTATAGCTGTGTCCCATCCCCATCCCAGTCATGTCCCATCCCCATCCCATCCCATCCCATCCAATCCCATCCCATCCCATCCCATCCCCATCCCATCCTCATCTCAGCCCGGTCCCTTCCCCATCCCAATCCCATCCCCATCCTTTTCCCATCCCATCCCATCCCATCCCATCTCATCCCCATCCCATCCTCATCTCAGCCCGGTCCCTTCCCCATCCCAATCCCATCCCCATCCTTTTCCCATCCCATCCCATCCCACCCCATCCCATCCCACCCCATCCCATCCTGGCACTGGTCCCCCTGGCCGGCTCCCACTGCACACCGCGATGGAAAGAGGGAACCCCTGGCATGGCTACCAGTGGCCAGCACCACGGTGGCCACACCAAGCCGTCCGCACTGCCAGCCATCCCGGCTCTGCCTGTAGCGCTCCTGCCCGCGGCTGGAGCCCAGCCGGAGCCAGCCAGGCACGTCCTGGCACCACCAGGCCCGGGTGGAGCCGGTGAACGTTTCTTGCCGATCCAGGAGCTCGCTGGGAATCCCGCAGGGTGTAGCTGGCTCCCGGCTGCCCACCCATTGCGACAGCGGCAGCCGCGGCGGCACGGTGCCAGGGCCCCCGGGGCACCCAGCGTTTGGCTACCAAAGCGGCGGGCAAGTTGCCGCTCCTTCGTTTTCCTTCCATGTAATTGGGAGGAAAAGCCCAGGCGGTTTGGGATCTGTTCAGGCTTGAACTTCTGGAGCGTGCTGGGAGCGAGCAGGATGGCGAGGCGGCACTGCTGGTGCCGGACCAGTATCCCACCACATCCCAGCACCCAGGGCAACCCGTGTGTGGCTTCCCCTTGCCCCGGCGCAGAGCCGAGGGATGCTCCCGGTCCCGCCGGGATAATCCACTGAGATGCCTCCATCTCCCCTGGGATGGAGCTGCAAAGCGCAAGCCGGGATCGATCAGTCATTTCTCATGGATTAATCCCCCCATCCCGCTAGGAGAGCTCACAAATTAAAATAATAAGGGGGGTGGGGGGGTGGGGAAGGGAGCGGTGGGTCGGGAGTGAGGAGCGGAGCCGGGGGATGGCCACGGATGGCGGTGGCTGAGCTGAAGGGTTGGGGTGGAGGGGAGCAGCCAAACCTGGGGAAAAAAGGAAAGGAAAAGGGAAAAATGGGATGCAAAGGGAAGGGGAGGGGGTGTGGGGGTAAGCAGAGGGAGCTCACCTGAGGGGGGGGGGGGATGAAGAGCGAGAGGAGGCAGTGGGAGAGAAGGGGAGGCAGAATCGGTAGAGAATGATAAAAGACCAAGAGCAGGAAAGGGAACGGGAGGAAGGAGGCAGGAGCCGGGTGCTGGGGGGCTCGGCCCGGAGCAGGATGAGGCCGGTCCGTGTCCCGCTCCGGTTCCGAAGCCTCTTCAGGTCCCATCAGCCGGGGGAGGAGATGTCAGCTGCGACCGATAGGAATCGTGCTGACACCCCCGGTAACAAACACCTTTCACTCACCCTTTCACATACCCCAGCCCCCCTCCAGCGCCCACCCCCCACCAGCACAAGCCGCCCCCCAGCCCCCAGCCGCCTCCAGGCCCCTTTTTGGCTGCAGCCAACGTTGTGCAAAGCCCACATGTCGGGCAGGATCGGGCCCTGGGGCTTCACGGAGCCAGGACGGGGCGGCTCATCCCTCCTCCCGGGCGCCTTTCGGGTGCCAAGGGAGGATTACCAGCACCCCGGGCAGGAATGGGGCTGGAGGTGGTTTTAATTGCCATTAAGAGGAGTCTGGGACTGGATGAAAGAGCTTTGGGGTTTTATTGCACCTGTGAATTTGGGGGGGTCCAGCAGCACCAGGCTCCTGCCGACCCGAGGGGGCCTCCTGGCTGCATCCCTGCGGGAAGCAGAGACCCCTGTGGTAAATCTGGGGGGGTGGGGGGATGCCAAGAAGAGACCCAGGGGACTTGCGAGCGTGGGGAAATCCCCCGTGGGTCTGCAGGCTCGCTGCCCTCGGGGGGGGCCCTCCCACGCGCCCAGCTGCACACGAGCATCCCCCCCACCCTGCCGTGCCGTGCCGGGCATCCCTTCCCAAAAAGGCTTTGGAAAGTCCCGGAACGATTCCCCCCCACACCCCCCATGCCACGTTATCCAGCCTGGCGTGACCCTGCTGGCGTGATGCTCCGGCACCGGGGAGATGCTGGGCCACGGCGCGATGCTGATGGATGCGGAGCTTCATCCCCCCCATTCCCACCTCATCTTCACCCCCTGCGAGGAAAAGCACGGGGACAGCGGTGGTCCCGGGGGGATGTGGGGTAAGTTTGGGGCAGGGGGACCCCCATCCCTGCCCTGGATCTTGCTGTGGCTCCTGAAAAGAAGGGAAAACACCCTGGGGGGCTGTTTCTTAAACCGATTTTTTCCTTTCCCAGGGCTTCAATTGACACCCTGAGGGGCTGGAGCCGCAGCACCGGGCAGCGGGGCCAGCACCATCCATGCCAGCCCAACGGATTTGGGAGCAGATGGATGCAGCGGGGATGCCTGCGCCCGGAGCAAAGCATGGACCACCTCATCCCAAACGTGTTCTAGGATGGAACAGGAGAAACGTGGCCGTGGGCAGGGACCGAGGGGCAGGAGCTGGTCCCCAGCACCCCCAGCTTGGCCGGATTCTGCTCCCATCGGATCCATCGCCCTGCGTAACCGTGGGGGGCTTCGCTTGGGGGGGCACAAGGCTCAATGCTGGCAGGAACAGGTGAAGGCATGTGATCCCCGGTGTGGATTTTTGGCCCCCCCAGTTCCCTGGTTTCCAATTAAGAGATAAAGCAATTACCTGATCAGTGTGGGGGGAAGGGAGGAACGGCACCGAGCAACACCAGCAGCCCCCCTGCACCAGGCAAGGGGGTACAGGGGGGGTGAAGGAAGGGGGAGAGATGGAGGTGTAGAGGGAGATGCAAGTGCCCCCCCCCCAAATCCTCCCCCAAGGGTTCACTTCCAGAGCTGAGGATGGGGAACCCCCCCCCAAAACCCCCGACTCTGTGAGGCTGCAGTATCAGAGCCAGCGCGGCTCCAGCTCGGGGAGTGCAGAGCGAGCAAAGGAAGGAGGAACAGCATGAGGGGGGGCTTTCCCGGCCCCCCCATCGCTCCCCCAGTGCCAGGCTTTGAACTTGGCTCTTGGCCGTGCCGGGAATTTGGGAAGGGGGGGGGGCGGGGAGCACCTGGCTGGAGCGCAGCCCTGGCTCTGGAGCGCGGGCCAGGCTCTGCATCAGCTTTGCCATCGCCTCCCGGCACTGAGTCTGGAAAATTCCCGCTTGGATATTGCTGGAAATTTCTAAAGATTAAACCTCGGTTTTCCCAGTTTGGGTTCAATTCTCCCTTGGTTTTCCCTGGAAAGCAGACAGCGTTCCGCTCCAGAGGAATCCTCAGCGGGGCTGGGAGGGGGCTCGTCTTCATCGTGAAATTGGAAGAGCATTTGCAGTTCTCCCTTTTAACGAGGAAGTTGGAAAAGCAGCTGCTAAAGTGCCGTTTTTTCCCCCTTATTTTCCTGGCTGCTTTTCTGGGAAGGGCCTGATCCTGTGCAACAGCATCCCCAGGGTGGGGGACACAACTCTGCCGGCTCCCACACTCGGGACCTCGTCGTGTATTGAGTTTGTTCTGTTGGTTTTTGTTTTTTGGTTTTTTTTTTTTCTTTTTAATTAACATCTTGCAAACTGCCAAAAAGGACCCATCTATCCCCAAAATCTCTCGAATCCCACCCCCCAGGCTGACCAGGATGAAAAATCCCCCGCGCTCAGCACAGGCACCAGCCCCAGCAAAACCAGCGTCTTAAATTCCCACCGAATTGATAAGTACTGACTGATAAATGAAAAAAAAATCCACCACGAGGATTAGCCGGCTGTCAGGACCCTAGTGCCTGCGTCCTTGGAATTGATGGGTATTTAATTAAATATACTTCTAATTAAATTAAGTGGGTGTCTGAGGAAGGGAGAGGAAAGCTCTCACCAGGCGGCTCCATCCTTCCAAGAAACATGGCGTGAACAGGAGGGTGCCCCAGCTGCCCTGCTGCTGTTGGCAAGAGAATAATAATAATAAATAAATAATAATAATAATAATAATAATAATAATAATAATAATAAGGCAGGGCTGGAAAAGCAATGGCTATGGAGAAGAGCCCGGCAGTGGAAGCAGAGGGCTGAAAGCCAGGAGCTCCATCCCCTAATCCTCCCCTGACACAGATCCCTTCCCGTGCTCAGAAGAAGAAAAATAAATTTAAAAAAAAAAGCCCCGAGTGGCCGCCCCAGCCCGAGCGGGGACCCCCAGGCCAGCACATCCCAGCCCCTTCATCCCAGCCCCTTTTCCACTGGAGAAATCCTATAAAAAATAGAGGGAAGCCGCACTGGCCTCGGGGTGGGATTTAAGCCAGCTTTAGCTTAAATTTAAAGAATTTTGTTTAAACCCAGCAGCTGGGGCCATCCCAGCCCTGCATCCCGCTTGGAGCTTCCCAAAGCTGCAGCCACCGGCAAAGCTCCGTCTGCCCATCCGTCCCCGCCGGGTCCCCTCGCAGAGCTGGTCCCCAGGAATGGGGACAGGCCGTTGGGATGACTGCGTTCCCTTGGGAAGAATCCCGCAGGGGTTTGGGATGCGTTACCTTGGGAAGAATCCCATGGGAATTTGGGATGCGTTACCTTTGGAAAAATCCCATGAGAGTTTGGGATGCATTACCTTGGGAAAAAAAACATGGGAATTTGGGATGCGTTATCTTGGGAAGAATCCTGTGGGAATTTGGGATGTGTTATCTTGGGAAGAATCCCGCTGGGGTTTGGGATGTGTTACCTTGGGAAAAATGCCACGGGGGTTTGGGATGCTGCGGTGGGAGCAGTGGGTCAGCTCCTCTCCAAAAATCCAGCCAAGAGCATCTTGATCCGCAGCGGATCCGGGGGCGGCCTTGGCTCTAGGAAAAACTTGGGTGATGCTGGTCAAGTGGCATCACCCACCAGCCCCGGAGCGAAACCCCCCCAAGGACTGAGCGACCAGTAGAATTGCTTATTTAAAAGGTTTATTTAACTTTTTAATTTGAGGTAAAATACTTTTTTTTTTTTTTTTCTTTTTTTTTCTTTCAACTTCCATAACAAAATACAGAGCTATCAGATACCCCTGGAAAAAAATATGTATATTATACATATATTTCTATAACATTACATCATATATATATAATATATATATGCAACCTTTTTTTTTTTTGAAGACTTTATAGAAAGTGGAACGTCTAAAGGCACTGCACAATGGAGTATTTTAAAGACTACTTTACATTGTTATGTACATATACACACACGTTCCATCCTGCTCTCCGTGGACAGACAGCTCGAGCTAACCATGTCCCCGCCGTACGTGTATGCATCCACAACTAATCCCTGCTGAATCGATTCTAGGAAAGTCAAAGAACATGCCTCAGGAAAAGTGATTTGTTGGTTTGTTTTTTTTTTTTTTTTTTTTTTTAAAAAAAAAAAAATAAAAAAAAACCAACACCCCCCCACCCCCCCCCAAAAATAATCCTATCGGTAAATACTTTCTCCTTAAAAGCACTCTAAAAATCGATTTTTTTTTTTTTAAAAAAACAATCTGATTACGATTATTTCAAACCAAAAGAAGAAACTCAGTGTTCTTAAACCCACCAGGATCCGTAAGACAAAAAAAAAAACAACACCCCCCACCCCCCACACAAAAAAGTTACTTTAAAAACAAAACCATAATTATGGAATAAATAAAAACAAGGGACAACCGAGCAACGGGTGGAACCTCCCGCAGGCGACGAGGGCGACGCGTTGGGCCGCCGAGGTTAATGCTTCTGGAGAGGGGTTCTTCCTCCTCATCCTCATCCTCCTCTCCCCTGGAATCGGGGACGGGACACGCCGGGGCTCGTTCCGACTCCGCAGCCGGTGAAGTTCTGCCAGGCTCGCTCGCCACCGCCGGGAGACGCGTGGCCGATCCTCCCTGCCCCATCTGGAGCGGGATTTATTTATTTTATATATATTTTTTTTTTCCTTTTTTTTTCCCCCCAAAATCCTGGCTGACTGCTGGTTGTCCGCTTAAAGTCTCTTTCCTACAGATTCTCTATGACTAAACAAAGCAAAAATGGTTTAAACATTAACATGCTCTTGATTAGTTAATACAGGTGGACGTTGAGATTTCACCCATTTAAACTTTACAAGTTTAAATATTTTGGCACATCGGAATATATATAATTTTTTTTTTCGTGTGTGTTTTTTTTGTTTTTTTTTTTTCTTTTTGTGGCATTTTCTTATTTAAAATGTATTTATAAGCGCCCTCCTCCGAGGCTGCTGCTAAGTCTGGTCGGGAGGAGCCCCCCTGCCTCACACCGAGGTGAGCCCCGGAGCTGGTGGGGGACGTGGGTGACGGTGGAGGGGGGGGGCCCAGCCAGCCCCCCGCCCCCCCAAAAAGCGAAGCCCATCACCCGCAGCCGGTCACTGGTCCGTTGTTGTCCTGAGAACCTGAGTCCTTTATCCCTGAACGCGGAGTTCCCGGTTTGCAGTGCAATGGCTATGAAGACAACACCCCCTCCCCTCCCCAGGCCCCCCCCCCCCCAACCGATTACAAACTTTTAAAGCCAAACAACAGTTCAACTTTTTTTTTTTTTTTTTTTTTTTTTTTTGCCTTAAACGAAGGGCGAGAAGGGCAGCTTCCCCCCCCCCCCACCTCTGCCCTGGCCCCCTCCCCAAACGGGAGCGGTGCCCGTGGGCTCCGGCACTTGGGCGCGAGGGGGGGTGACGATATGCATGACGGATGGGAAAGGCCTCGTGTTTCTAATTCCTGAGTTCACTCGCCGACACCCTCTCCGGGGCCGGATTGAGGGGTTCCTTCCCCCCTTTTTCCTCCACGCTCGGGCTCTGACCGTGGAGGTCAATCCAGGTGCCGGATCCGAGCTCGCCCAGGCAAGCGGCTCACAGCTCCCGCATCCCCCGGCTACCACGCACCAGCATCTCCTCTGGGCATCTCCCGAGCAGCCCCGGCTCTCTGCCTACGAACGTTGGCAAAGAATTTTGTGCTCGCACACGCGCTCCCTGCCCTCCTCCGACAGTTCCCGAGTCCTCGACTGAAGGAATCTGCCCGCGCACGCCTCTCGCCTACGATCGCGTGAATAATCAGCTGCTCTCCGGAGACGCGGCTCTATCCCCGTGGAGATCGGGTCTTTCCAAGCTCCTTTCAAGGAATCAGTTAGGGATTCGTCCCCCGCCGCGGTGGGAGACGAGCGCATTCCTCAACGGAATCCAGAGTTCTAAGTTAATCAGCCTAACGACAAACGCAGCTGCGTAGGGAAAGAGCAGATTTACAGCAAAAATACAGCGAGATTTACACTGCGAACCCTGCCTCGACCCAGCCTGCGGCAACGGAGCCGCCGAGCCGCAACCACCACCACCACCGCGCTTCTCCAGCACTTCTCCATCATCAGGCACAAGCCAAAAACCTCGGGAAAAACCCGACCTCGGCCAAACGCGTCC
Source organism: Falco rusticolus (assembly GCF_015220075.1). Taxonomy (NCBI): domain Eukaryota; kingdom Metazoa; phylum Chordata; class Aves; order Falconiformes; family Falconidae; genus Falco; species Falco rusticolus. The sequence goes on along the minus strand of NC_051205.1, from coordinate 2,168,332 downwards.
GGCTCTGGCTGCTCCCGTCCATAGAACCCTGCTCGCATAAAGTGTCCGCGTAGTTAAGGCATGAGTCAAAGTGATAGGGGAACCAAACAAAGGAAATCAGATTTAACAAAGCTCCTGTCATTCCTTCTCTATGAACTCACCACAAGCATTTCAGTGTTAATCTTCCAATCACTCCCAACTCCACCCAGACAATTAGGAAAAAAAAAGAAAAAAAAAAGAAAAAAAAAAACCTAGGGTACATTTTAATGCGTATATTAAAGGCATTAGGTTATTTTTTTTTCTCACCCCGCTCCCTTCCCTGAAAGATTTTTTTTTTTTTTTTTTTTTTTTAAATATTTTGCTCATGGCTTCTGCAGTATTTCAGAAAGGCGAAAGGGACGACTTAACATCTCCTGAAGCGCTTCCCCCCCTCCCCCGGCCCCGAGATCCGCTTGCTGGGAACGCGCCTCCCTCTCCAGCAGCGTCCCACCTTGCTGGCGCACCGGTGATTTTCTGAGTTGTGTTTTTTTTCCGCAACCTTCCCCGCTCCACAGACAGTGCAATAATTCCTCGTCCCGTCCCCCTGATTCCTCCCCCCCCCTCAAAAAAAAAAAAAAAAAATACAGACGGCTCCCGAGGCTGATGCACAGCACATCTCGAACGGGCAGGAAATCCTCTCCCACCATCGCACCAGGCTCCGTGTATATATATATATATATATATATAAAAAAGGGAACTAGATGAATTCAGAGATTCCTGCTTCTATAAATACTAGAGCGCATAGAAAATAGACCGTGTCTGGAGTTCCTCCGTCCCGGTGGAGGCCTCAACCCCGCTGGAGTTCGTGCAAGGTGTGAAGCTTGCGCACAAGGGCGGCCGGCTTCCCTCGCCTCTCCTAATCGGAGCAAGACAACCGCGTCTCACCTGCAATTCAACAAGGAAAACAAAGAACACAAACCCCCTAGTTTCTAGAATTACCAAACCAGGCTAGCCCCAGCCCCCCGCCCGCCCCCCACGCTCTGCAACCTTGCTACATAAATACACGGATGTTTGCAGCGCAGACGGACCGCAAGGCTCCCCTGGCCTTAGGTGTCGGAGGCAGCCGTGGCCGTCACGGCTTTGGGAGCCGCCGCGAGGTGCGGGCTGCCCAGCGCCCCGTTCCAGTGGACTCGGCCGTTCTGACGCTCCTCGGGGACGTCCGCTTGCCGGTCACCGTTCCAGCGGCGCTTGAGACGCAGCTTTGGAGGCATCAGGGCGTCCTCTCTCTTCTCCTGCGCCCCTGATTCTCCGGCAGGCTCCCGGGATGACTTCTCCCCGCTGCTCTCCCCTTGCTCCTGGGGTTCTTCAGCCGAGAAGCCGGCCTGGGTGGGTGCCGGGGGGGCTGGGTGCCACGACGGGGCAGCCGGTCTGGCAAACACAGGTGCTTTCTCTTCTTCCAGGCTGGCTGCCGCGCTGGAACCTTCCTCTCGCTCAGTTTTGTCTTTTCCTTTCACCGCTGGCTCTTCACACTCTGCCTCCTTGTCCATCGCGGGCTCCACCTTGACCCTGGGAGGAGGGGTGGCCAGCTGGGGGACCGCCGGCTCCTCGGTGCTTTCCAGTCTCTCCCTGTTTTTGCGCCCCACGGGGGGAGGCTGTAGCTTGATGGGGAACTGGGGCTGCTCCTCCAGGGGCATTTGGCACTGTAGTGGTGGCACCATGAGCGGATAGCGGGGGAAAGTCCGCGGACTCAGGTGGTAGTTGAAGACGGAGCAAGCTTGTGAATGCAGGTAGTGTTTCATTTCTTCAGGGTTAAAAGAAAAGCAGCTGCTACCTGTGAAGGGGCTGAGGCCCGGAGAGGGGCTGTAGGAGAAAATGGTTGGAGTCAGGGACAAGGCAGGAGAGATCGGGACGTTTAGGACCCCGCCACGCCCTGGCAGGGGGGACACGGCGAAGGGGCTGTGAGGATCCGGGTACATCCCGGGCCTGGTGAAGAGAGGGAGCATAATATCGGGCTTGCGCTTCTGGTGGTTGACGCTACCGGCGCCCACCGCGTTGCGCGAGGCCATGAGATCCACGCCACGGCGCCAATCCGAGGAGCCGTCCTCCAGCTCCGGCATGTCTGGCTTCCTCTCGCCACCGTCACCCAACGCTTCGGGGTTGGATGGGACCAGGGACGCACTGGAGAAACGGCTGGGCTGGGCATCTTCGGTGGGAGAGTGGCTGTCCAGCGGTGGGAAATGGAAGCGGGATGAAGCTGTGGGGACGGGAGGAGCGCTCTGTGGCACAACACCTGGGGGGGGGGGGGAAGAAAAAAAAAAAAAAAGATAGGGGAGAGAGTTAAAGAGCGCAGTCGCCAAGGGAGTTAAAACACAGGTAAAGAGCTGCTTTTCGGGCTGTGCCCGCGGGCGTCTGGAAGACTAACACAAAAATACCGTGCGTGCGCCACCAACAACGCAGCCGCCGCCAAGCTGGGAGCTGCCTTCCCCATCTGCTCCCTTCCCCTGCACGGCTCCCGTCTCCTCTGCCCACCTCCACACCTCGCCCCAGCCAAGGTTTTGTCACCCTCCAAGGCCACTGAAGCAACTTCCACTTTCAGCCGCCCTCCTCTGACCTCCTCGCTCCGGTTTAACCAGAAAACGTCTCCACGCGGGTGCGTGAGGAGCACAGTTAAGCAATCGCGCTCCAGCGCCACCGGCAGAAGCACTGCTGGTTAAACCTCAAGCTCTCGGGGCTGACTGAAAGTCACCGATTTGTGCTTTGCTGGGAAGAAGTCTGCTCTCCACCACTCCTGCCAGCAACGCTGCCAGCTCTCCCTGGCTCCTCTTCCACCGCCGTGCCTACGGAGGCGCCTGGCTACGACTTACTCGTGCCGTAACGAGCCATATTGAGGCAAATCCTTCCACCTGCTCCCTCACCTCCCCAGCGCACCCGTTGACTCTCCCTTCCCTTCAAAACCCCGCCACCGAGAGCCGGGAGAAGAAACTTGATTCCAGTGCCCCAAACAGGTTTGATATCCCAACCCCCATCCCAGCCAGAAGGAAAGAAAACAGGTTGTAATTAGACAAGTGCATTCCAGTTCTCCAAACTTCTTTTTTTAAATGCATGCCCCAGAGATAGGAGGGAGTGGCTGCAAACAGGGAAAAGGAACAGCAGTGAGCAATATTGAGCTGGAACTGCCCAGACTCGTTGCTGCAAGTAATTATAGATTTGCAGCGCAGCTTCGTACTACATCTTACACCCCCATGCTTTGGCTAAGGACTCCTGAAGAACACACTGCCTTCTCCTCGCTGCCGTAAAGGCAGCGTGTCCCCCACAGGTGAAGCAGAACGCCTTTATGAATTATTTCCATTCTCCCAGCCCCGTTTGGCTTAGAAGACAATGCCTTGAAACGAAGCTGGGACTCCCCAGGGAGCAGGGTGGGATGCAGGTCGCTTCAACTGCCAAGATCAACGAGCAGTCACCACTGTACGTAGGCACTGGCTACACCAGCACCGGTGAGAAATACTCTTGCCCACATGTAAGTTGTTTTTCTCAGCCGCCGGGGTTTCGGAGTCAACATTCAAGCCCCATTTTCTTCCCCTGCTCTCTCCCTGCTAGACAAATCTTCAAGGCTCCCCCTGGGGCGCTCTTCACGAGGTGAGAACTAAGTGCACAGTGCTGGGAGAAAGGCTGGTTCAGGCGCCTCTGCGTTCTGCAGCAAAGAAAGTGTGACTTTGCAGTCTCAGGCCTCGCTGTAATGACTTCCAGAAGGTGGTGGTTGAGTTTTTTGGGTTTGTTTCTTTTGGTTTGTTTTTTTTTTTTTTTGATGGACTCAATGGCCACTCGTTTCCCTGACTGCCTGGTGGCTGTGCAGTTACGGAGGCAATCACCCCAGCTGTAGAAATCTAGCTATGGGGGGGGGGGGGGGCGGGACTTGACTCCACCAAAAAGCGTCTTGCAAACAAAAGACCCTCTTCCAGAGAAACCACAGCAGTACTGCTGACTCTGGGACAAACCCAGAGCGAACTCCTGCTACTACTCCTGGCAAGAGACTCAAAGGCCTTTTTGGATGAAAAGGGAACAATTAACGCTCCGTTCCCAAACTCTCTTTCGTGATCCTGAATGTCAGCAGGCTGTTCTGCCGCAGGGAGGCTCGAGAAATACCTGTGATTTTAGTCAAACTCGGCTAAGTTACTGCTCTTCCTCTGGAAACTGCGCTCGCTATTACGTTCCTCTCAACTCTACGTAGAATTTGGTTAAGAAAAAAATTTCCTTTTGATTGAAAAGGAGCAAACCCAAAGCAAACAAGTGGCTTTCACAGAAGCAAGGAGGAGAGCAAACTGCTGTTCAGCTGTGAACTTTCCGACAGCGCCCGCCCGCATGCCTCGCCGTGCACCTCTAAGCTCCTTGTCAAGAAGGGTCACATTTATATGGCACCATAAACTTACGTTAGGAGCATGTGAGTGAGGCAAGGTCCCTGCAACAGAGCTAAAACCCTCTTAGCCCAAGGACAGCCACGACAGCGAGCAAAGCAAACCTGCAACACCCATAAAGGCAGGCGAGCGAGCTCGAAGAGGAAACCAAAATGCCTCCAGTCTCCCCCCTCCCCGCCAAAGCCAACCACAGCTGCGTCTGTGACAAACCCGAGGGAAAGAGAGCCCCAAGATAAGGCTTTATCAAGGTCCAGGCATTCCCACCACAACAGCACTGATTGCCCTGGCGGAGATGACTGATAAGGGGTCTGCAGGGGCTGTTCCACACGCCAGGAGCCCCGCCAGTTAAAAGCAGCAGCCCCCCCTCCCCACTCACCATTAGGCCGAATGTTAATGAACGGGTAGTTGGGCATCACCAGCTTGTTGAAGTTGAACTTGTAGGTAAACCTTTTGCCTTTTGTCTTGTGGAGAATCCTCTTGTTGTAATAGTATCTGTTAATAAGTTAAAAGAGATCGATCAAAGTGCACGGTGGCTTAAGGGCCCCGTTTCCTTTAGGGCCATCAACGTCCACCCCTGACGTACCTACAAAAATGAAGTCACCCCGAGAATTTACATTATTGATGCAAGAAATGATTAGTTGAGAGGGAAGTTTCCAAACGACACCCACTCCCCTTTTACAGCCCGTTCTTTAGCAGGAGGTTTCAAACCTACAGGTCACTGTGTCCCTTAGAACATGTGGGAAAAGGTGAGATCCTGAAAAGCAGCGAAAACTGAACAACAGGCCAAGCCTGTACGTGCTGGTTCTCACCCCTGTCCAAACTGGGACCAGTGCCACGGGCTGGGGGGTCTCGTACAAGCATCCCACACGGCGCTGGCACGACATCCCTATTCCCATCTGCAAAGTGCCCCGCAGCCAGCGAAACAGGCGGTCGCTCCACGTGGGCTGCGACTGCCGGGGGAACGTTACGGGACCCAGAACGGTAAGGGAACGTTCAGCTGAACCTGTGCTAAGAGACAGAACCCGCAAGAGGGGAATGTGCGCCTGGGCTGGGGCAGAACAAAACCCAGGGCAGCGGCAGAGCTGAGTGAAAAAAGACCAAATTACCCAGATGAGCTCAGATTTGGGTTTTATTTCTGCCAGTTTCAGGGCTCAGGGTATTGTAACAGCGTACCGGGTATCAGGCTGGAAATGGGGAGAGCTGGTTTCTGCTGCTCTCGTGCCTGTGAGCAAATTGCTTCCCTTTTGTTCACCCATTTGCACCTTAGGATTCAAAATGATCAGGGGCTGCAGAGGGCAGGCACTGGGAGCCAGCCCCCCACCCCTTCCTCACCTTCACGGCACCAAACCAAGGCAGGAGGACTCTGCCACAGAGACAGCGGGTATAATCCCCACCGCAGCCTCCTCCCCGCTTACACCACCACTGTTTGTCCTCAGCCTCCTAACCACTGGTGTCCAAACAAAGGTGTAACGCGCGGATCATCGCCACCATTCTCTGTCCTTAGGGGGTAGATCAAGGCAGGGTGCCTGTTGCCACAGCGCACACCAAACAAAGCAGCGCCCGCTCCGAGCAGGCGGAGGGAAGGAGCCACAGGTCCCCAGCTGGGGTGGCTGCTGCTACCTGCAGTGCCCTTGTCCCATTGCTGTCACACTGGGCATCGAGATGCCAAGACGTGATCCGTGTCGGCAGGTGGAGGCTATTTTCCACTCCCATGTACCAATTACAGCCCCGGTGCCATTCAATTTATTGTTTCCTTCCTGTTCCAGTACGAGACTCTCGTGTTTGCTGCCTTGTTTGTCTTTGTCAGCTCCACCCAGGAGGTATCACAGGGCGTAAGGCAGCGAAGTCCATGTTACAGACTGATAATGCCAGAACCTGTCAGGAACCCAGCTGCTCTTGCAAGTGACAGGCTTGAAATGCTGAAATATTTGGAGGGTCATGCTAGTTTTCCACCGTCTAACTTCAAAATATACAGCAACAACGGGGGAAAAAAACCCCAACCACCTAAGGAAGGGTCTAAACAGAGGGCAAAGTCGTACTGGAGGCTTTGGAGTTACAAAGTGCAAAGTGAGGAACGCTCAGCCCCTGTCTCACGCAAGGGGACAGAGGGTGTCCTTAAGATTACCCAAATTCCTGTCCTCCGGGCTCGGGAAAGACCCAGTCCAGGCCCTCGCCTTCAGACCAGTGCCAAACTTTGATTTGCCCAGATTTAGCGCTAGAGACTGGTACAAATTCTGTTAGAAAGGGGAGCTGCTTTCTCTGAAACGGTACCCTTGATGGTGTGATAATAGAGTAACACCTCTGGTTTCCTCCCACACCTTCATTGCTCAAGCCAGCAGCGGCAATGGAAGCTGAGAAAAGAGGCAGAAGAGCTCCCCGGAAGGAAGCCATTCTGATAATGACAACCTGAACCAGGGTGCAAATTTACACCGGGGTGCAGAACAGGGCACGGTGAACCAGGGACTCCCTCCTCTGTCTTTCTCATCACACCCAGGTACAGTCAGACCTACCCGAACAATGTGGCACCCCAGAACTCAAAATCAAGACACAAACCTCCCAGAACTGCAGGTGCCACCGAACCAGGGACCATCTACAACCAGTTGCCCAAAAGAGGCAGGGAAGGATGGAAGGAGGGCTTGTTACCAGCTCCCCGCCTCCGTGGGAGCTTCTGCTCACCTGAGCGCCCGGCTCAGCTTGTCGTAGTTCATCTGGGGTTTGCATTTTCTCCTGCCCCACAGTCGGGCCACCTCGTCAGGGTCCTTGATGACAAACTCCCCGTACTCGCCCTGCTGCCAGGCGATGACATGGCGGAACTCCTCCTTCTGCAGCAGCTCCAGGATGAAATGCCATAACTGGATCTGCCGGGAGCCGGGGCTGGACTCAGTCTTGTAAGCCCACTCTGGGAAATGATAACCTTGGAAAAGGCCAAAAAAAGCGAAAGTCACTCAGAGAGCAACAGGAGCTCACAGCTGCCAAGCTCTGCTGCCTATTTATCGTGTTTTCGCCAGGGTGAGACCACAGAGCATCGCTGGGGGCCGTAATTCTCCTAAACGTTCAAGGTGGAAGCACAGAAACCCGGCTCTCCTACTCTAGCTGCTCATTTTCTGATTCCTTTTAGCCCCCTCTCCCCGGAGGGGGAATTAAACCACCACAAAAAAACCCCAAAACAGTAAAACTGAAAGGGACATAAACGTGAGCAGCAGCAGAAAGGAGCTCAGCAGCTTTAGGCAGCGTACAATTTGGACTCCAGGCAGCTAAAATAAGGCAAATCATCCAGATTTGAGCATTTGGTGCGCTGATGTTGGGGGGCGAGGGCAGACAGCTCTCAGCTCCCCTTTATTTCAAGCCACGGCAGCCCGCTCCAGATTCAACTGTGCCGGCAGATGTTTCTGAGCGACTGCCAAGTTCAGCTTTCTCAGAATAGTTTCCCAGCACAACTACTAACACGAGGGGTTTGGGTTTTTTTTTTTTTTCCCCTTTTCTCCCCCCCCCCCCCCCCAAATCATCGTGGCTACAATTTCAGGCTCCAGCAGCGTGGAAGAAGTCGCATCACGCTCCAACGCCACCCACACTGCTATCGCAGGCTGCAACGGAGACAAAACCAGGCACGAGCTGTACCAGAGCAGAGGGGATCCGCCTCAGGGACCCCAAATCCTTACGGAGAAAACATATCCGGGAAGATTTATTTGCATATTAAACCTGGCGCTCTTAAAAACTTGCCGACAGCCCATCGAGCAAACATCTGACCGATCCTCACTCACACACGGCTTTTTGCCCACATAAGAGAGCTTTTGGGAGAGGTGGAATTAATCCCTCCTGAGCTCCTTTATCCTGGGAAAAGAATTTGTAACAGCTGAACAACTCAGCCTTTAGACTTCCTTACCTCCTCCTCCTTCTGGCTTATCCACAATGCTGCAGCCTGCTTTCATTTTCTCCCTCCTGCTGACTGGGAAACAGAAGGAAATCGGCATCAGCGACATCCACACGCCATTATCGCGGGCAGCGCTTGGAATTGCTCTGGAAAAACCACCTCCAGCTGTAACCCTGCCCGGGGTCTCCCCGATGGGATTCAGCCCAGTGCATCTTTCCAAAGAGCCGGTGGTTTAATCCCCGTTTCCCTCCTGCTCGGGGAACGAAACGCCGCACGGCGGGGCCGTCAGACAGACAAAACAAGCCAAACACAGTTTGTCTTCTGTTACTAGACGGGCTCCGCTGCCAAAATACACAAGCTGCTGAGCTCGCCCAGATGTACCAGCGAGGGGAAAAAAAAAAAAAGGGGGGGGGGGGCGGGATAAAATCCCAGCTCCTGATCCCCGCTGGAGATGGCACATCTGATTCCAATCGCTTTAGGTGAGCTGGGCTGGAAGCGTGACCTGCCAGCGCTTTGGAAATCAAGGGTTGCACCCCCACCAAAAAAAAAAAAAAAAGAAAAAAGAAAAAAAGGGTAAAATGGGCACCGGGGAGTAACAGCAGCACCGGGCGCCGGCTGCGGGCAGCCCCCCCGGCCCGGCAGGCAGCCGAGCCCCCCCGGAGGCACCGTCCCCGCTCGGTCCCCGCCGGGTTTCGCTGCTTTGAAATGTTCAAAGTATGTAAATGGCTGCCAGGAGGAGCCGAGGCGCCGCGGCGGCGGCCGGGCCCGGACTCCGGGCTCCCGTTACAGCCCCGCCGCCCCCTCCCGCCGGCCTGCCCCAGCCTGCCCGCCCGCCGCGCCGCTCCCTCCCCTGCCCCGGGCGGGGCAGCCACGGCCCCGCCGCCCCCCCGCCACGGGCCCGGCCCGCCGCCTCCCCAACACCGTAACCCGCCCCCCCCTCCCCGGGAACCGTGCGCCCCCCCCCCCCCCCTCCCGCTCCCACGCACCCGGTTACCGGGGGGCTCCCCCGCCACGGCTCCCCGTAGCGCTCCCGCAGCCCCCCGAGCGCCCCCCGGTAACCGGGGGCTGCCCGTTCGCCCCCGCTCTCCCCCCCCCGCAGCATCGCCCCCAAAGGCCTCCGGGCACCGGGCCCGCCGCGGCCTTCACCTCCCGGTTCCCGGCGGCACCCCCCGCCGCCGGCACCCCCCGTCCGGTAACCGGCCCCCTCCTCGCCGCAGCCTCGCCGGCAGCCGCTCCCCCGGGCCCCAGCGCCCGGGGCGGCCCCGCCGGAGGCCGGGGGGCGGCGGTGGCGGCGGCTCGGCCGCGCCCGGCACCGGGACCCACCTGCGGGGGCGGCGCGGGCCGGGCCGGGTCCGGCGGGTGACGCGGGGGCGGGGGGGCGGCGGAGCGCGCCCGGGCCGCGGTGCCGATGCGGGGTACGCGCCGCTCGCCTCGCTGCTGCCGCCGCCGCCGCCGCTGCCTCCCCCGCACGGCCGCCGGAACCGGAACCGCCGCCACCGCCCACACACTTCCGGGCACGCTCCGACCCGCTTCCGCTTCCGGCCGCGGGCGGCGGGCGCGCGCACGCACGGCCCCGCCCCGCGCTGCGACGGGGGGGCGGGGGGTGGCCGTGTGGAGGTGGGGGGCGTGCGGGGGTCCAGCTGTAAGAGCCTCCCATAGGGGGATCCAGCTGTGCGGGGACCCCACTATATGGAGATCCAGCTGTGCAGGGATCCAGCTGTGCGGGGACCCCCCGTATGGAGATCCAGCTGTGCAGGGATCCAGCTGTGTGTGGATCCAGCTGTGCGGGGATCCGGCTGTGCGGGAGCGCTGCTATAGGGGGATGCAGCTGTGCAGGGATCCAGCTGTGTGGTGATCCAGCTGTGCGGGAATCCAGCTGTGCAGGGATCCAGCTGTACGGGAACCCCACTATATGGAGATTCGGCTCTGTGGGGACCCGGCTGTGCAGGGTCCAGATGTGAGGGAATCCCACTATATGGGGATCCAGCTGTGTGGGGATCCAGCTGTGCAGGGATCCGGCTGTGTAAGGATCCAGCTGTGCAGGAGCCACACTATATGGGGATCCAGCTGTTCAGGGACCCCACTATATGGGCATCCAGCTGTGTGGGGATCAAGCTGTGCAGGCACCCTGCTATACGGGGATCCAGCTGTGCAAGGATCTGGCTGTGTGGGGATCCAGCAGCTGGACCTTGCTGTCTGGCAATCTGGCTGTGTGTGGGGTCCTCTATGTGGGGATCCAGCTGTGCGGGGACCCCACTATATGAGCATCCAGTTGTGCAGAGATCCAGCTGTGCTCACCCTGACTATATGGGGACCCAGCTGTGCAGGGATCCAGCTGTGCAGGGGTCCTGCTATCTCAGGGCCCAGCTGTGCAGGGATCCAGCTGTGTGGGGATCCCGCTGTGTGGGGAGCCTGCTATGTGGGGGTCCAGCTGTGCAGGGATCCAGCTGTGCGGGGTCCAGCCCTATAGGACCCCGGCCATACGGGGATGGGGCTGTATGGGGGGACCCGGCTGTGGGCCCCCACACTTGGGGTGGGGGTGGCCCATGACCAGCCCCTGACGTGCTGCATGGAGCCGTGGGTGCTGCCCCCCTCCGTGGGTGCTGCCCCCCTCCATGGGTGCTGCCCCCCCCTCCATTGGTGCTCCCCCCCCCCCCCATGGGTGCTGCCCCCCCACTCTGCCCTTGCTGCAGCTCCCGGGGGGGCCGTTTTGGCTGGGCCCCCACCCCAGTGCCAGCCCCGGCCCTGAGCATCACCCCCTGTCCCCCCCCCTCCCCGGCTTTGCCACACACAAATGGCTCCACCCCGCGCCCCACCTAGACACCCCCCCCATAGCTGGGAGGGCAGCCCAGGCCCCCCTCCCCAAGCTGCAGACCCCCCCCCCATCCCTGGGTGCCCTGGGGGGGGGGGGAGTTGGCCCCCATAAATCCACCCACACCTCGCTTTCACTCACCTTTACTGGAGTCACCAGTGAGCCAAGGGGGGTGGGGTTGGACCCCCACTCCAGCCTGACCCCACCACCCCTGCCCATTGCCAGGGGGGCTCGGTGGTCCCTGTCCTGCTCCAGGACAACGTGGGGACACTCAGTGTGGGGACAGAGCTGGGGGGGTGGGATGAGGATGGAGCCCCCCGGGTCCTGGCAGGGACACATGGCACTCACGGGCGGTGCGGGGCTATGTGGGGGGCTCGGTGCCTTCCTGCAGCTGGCTGTAGATGGTGGGGGGTGGTCTCGCTGCTTAGGGGGGGCAGAAAACAGGGGGACACCCCCCCCAAGCCAGCGGTGACAGTCATGACCCCTCCCCAGCCAGGACAAGCCCCCAGGGATATGGTGGCCCTGGGAAGTGCCCCTCAATGTCCCCCCCTGGCACCCCCCACCCTGTATTCAGAGTGATGCTGGGAGCTGCTGCTGGGGTGGGGGGGGCTGGAGAAGGGGCTGCAGCCCCCAGCTCGGGGGGCTGTGGAGGCACGGAGGGACCCTCAGCCACAGCGCCTCGGGGCGGGGGGGGGGGGCTGGGAGCTGGAGCCTGGGTCTGGCACGAGCCAAATTCAGCCCCAGCATCACCGTGCAACGGGCCAGGAGCCGAATTTGGCCCCGGCATCACCATGGAATGGGCCAGGAGCCAAATTCAGATCTGGCATCACCGTGCAACGGGCCAGGAGCCGAATTCGGCCCCGGCATCACCATGGAATGGGCCAGGAGCCGAATTCAGATCTGGCATCACCGTGCAACGGGCCAGGAGCCGAATTCGGCGCCAGCCTCTCACCCTCACCCACACATCGGTGTCCAGCGGGGATCTCCTCTGGATCCCGGTGACCGTGGCTCCTCCAGCAGAGCATCCTCGCCAGAGGGGGAGGAGAAGGTGGCTGCGGGGAGAGGGGCAGGCGGGGGTGAGCTGGGGGGTGTCGGAGGGAGCCGGGATGCAGGGAATGGGGGGATGGAGCTGTCCTGGTCCAGGCAGGCAGAGCCACCGCGAAGGAAAAAGCCGGTGCTGGGCAGCACCCACTTGCCCCAGCTCCTTTCTTCCTCTTCTTCTTCCTCTTCTTCTTCCTCCCCAGCCAGACGGAGCCGAGCAGGGCTCCCATTCCCCCTCTGCACCATGCATCTGTTGGGACAAGCCATGGTGGGTGCCAGGACGCCGCTGGGTGGCCGGATCTGGGGGCCGGGGGCGGGGGTTTACCCTGCGGGGGGCACAGGGTGCCCAGTGGGACTGAGACGTGCTGCTCCTCGAGGGGGTTTCGGACCACGCAGGTGTAGGTGGAGTTGAGGGTGCTGGTGGGCATGGGCAGGCACAGCGTCTGGTGGTCCTGGCAGAGCTGTCCCCACGGTGTCCCAAGGGAGCCGCTGAGCTGCCAGGGAACCTCAGCACTGCTGTCAGCCGGCGCTCAGCACCACAGGCTGATGTCGTACCGTTGGGCGCTGATGGAGAGCTGCTGGCGCTGGATCTTTGGCACCGGCAACGTGTAAGGTGCAAAGGCAGTCACAGGACCCAGCCTAGCAGGGGACACCCCGAGGACACCCTGGGGACACCCTGGGGACACCCTGGGCCCCCAGGGAAGATGGGCTGGGCTGGAGGGGCAGCGAGAGGGCACGGGAAGGGGAAGCACGGAGGGGGGTGGGTCACAATTAGTCATAAATCCAGGAAAATCCACATAACAGATGCTCAGCAGCCAGAGCAATTTCTCTTCCCCTTTCCTGGGTGCTGATAGCTGCGGGGGCAGGAGGGTTTTATCACCTCCTGCGGACTGGTCCCACTGGGGCCATCAACCTGTCGCATCGCCCGGTGATTTGCAACCACCCACCGCAGACGGAGAGGTTGAAGAACTGATCCTCCACCAGCGCCGGGTGCAGTGTGATCTGAGCCCCGCAGACCCCCCTGGTCCTTCACCGTCTTATTGGGGGGCAGAGCTGGGGACAGCACCACAGACCCCCTCAGGACGCTGTTCACCTGCCTGAGCAGGGCAGCCACAGCTCTTGGGCAGGACAGGGGTGATCTGGAGGATGGGGACCCCCAGCAGACCCCCCTGTTCTTGCCTACAGCCCCCCATCCGAGGTACCCGTGGGCATCTGCCCACCGGTGCCTTAGTCATGAGAGCGTGGCATCCGCCTGAGATGATTCATTGAATCCTACACCCTTCACCTCCCCTGCCAGCATCCCCAGCGGCTGGGTACCACACGTGGGGTGGGGCTAGGGGGATGCTGGGTGCTCATGGGGCCTTCCCAGCATTGTCCCGTGTTGTCCCAGTGTCACCCCACGCTGTGCATGAGTCATCCCCACGATGGGACCAGCCAGAGCTTCTCGGAGAGGATGGGGATGCTCTCCCCACCACACTGGCGCTGGAGTGGGGCTCAAAGCAGAGCAGGTTTGAGTTTAAACCTACAGAAAATGTCCCCAGGGGTCCCAGTGGGGACAGGGACCCTCCACCGAGGGCCATGGGCCAGCTCGGTGCTGAGCCTTTGGGGTGCAGCATCCTGGGGTGACAGCCAGATGCTCCCAGCACCAGAGCTGCCCACGCCGGGGGACGCGGCTCTGAGATACCAAATGCTGCGAGAAGCCAGTGCAGGGGACGGAAGGACAAATGACCACGTCCCCGCACCACAGGCCTCATCCTGCACCCTGGCTGTGAGCTTCCTGCGAGCTTCGGGGCTGACTCCAGCCTCTCCCCTGGCTCTCCACAGCCGCCTTGGTTTGCCAAGAGGAAGGCGAGGGGAACCCCGCGGCCGGCAGCCAGCAAACCACACGCATCAGCACAGCATGGCCATGGGCACCCCCCAACCCCACTTTAGAGGATGCGCTCACAAAGGAGCGAGGTTGGGAGGGGGATTCATTCGTGTACCACAGCACCAGGGGCTGGCAGGGCGCCGCGCTCGGTGCAGCAGCCGTGCATGGTGATGGGGAGCGAGATGATGGTGCTGCCGCATCCCGGCTGTCCTGGAGCACCCAGCTGGTGGGTGGGTGGGTGGGTGGGTAAACCCCCGGTAGCACCCAGCCCTTGCCCACTCGCTGCACCCATCCAGCATTTTCCAGGAGCCCCGATGGCCGCAGGATGCCAAACTCGCCGTCCCGAGGCACCGGGAAGGCAGCCGTGATGTTGCGGCACAGCCGGAGCAGCCTGGGGTCAAGCTGCCCTTCGGCCTCCCTCTTCCTCCTCAGGGAAACACACAGGCAAACAAAGAAGGAAGGCGACCCCTCCTTATCTTCCTCCCTACCTCGCCAAAATTAATTTTCATTCATTTTCCCTTTCCCTCGGGCGGGCCTGGCCCAGCCGAGCGCACCCAGCAGCAGCCACGGGGCAGAAGAAAGAGCAAACAGCCCCAAGGTGCCAGCTCTGGGGTCCCCACCCTGGGGTCCCCACCCTGGGGTCCTCACCCCAGGGAGCAGAAACCTCTCAGGGGGTCAATTTATACCGAGTAAAGTGAGGAGAGGAGGGTGAGCAACGCCCTGAGCGTTTCTCCCATCGGCTGCAAGCCAGCAGCCCCCGCTCCCCCGCCCAGATGCTGCCGGTACCCCGGAGCATCCTTCGCCGAGGGAAATCCTGTTCCCATCCCTAATATTTCACGGATTTTCTAAGCCCCCTCCCCCAGGTTTCATTTTGCAACTGGGACGCAAAAGCTGTGCCCCCCAGCTTTCTCCCACCGGTCGCTGAGAAACAGGGGTCACACAGAAACGGGGGTGACCAGCATCGGACCAGCCATGGTCCGCCCCAGTGTGGCTGCTGCCCTCCCCTCACACCTACCTGCCACCGCCAGGAGCCAGAGCAGCAGCCAGGGGACACGGGGACATGGGGGCTGGGTGACATCCCTGTTGCTCTGACGCTGCTGAGCTCGACGCCTTGATCCTGACCCTATGTACCGGCTTGGAAGGAGCGAATGTGCAAATCCACCCACCGAGAGCAACAGCACCTTCTGGGGGGAGCTGGCAACCAAGGGCACAGGGGGACCCCAAGTCCCAGCCGGCGCGGCATGGCCACGGCTTGGGGTCGGTGGGGTCCCTCCTGGGTTTGGGGCTGGTTCCCAAAGCCCCTGGGCTGGTCCCCGCTGCCCAGCCCTTGTTTTTCCCCTGGAAATGGGGGCGATGAGCGTGGCGCACCGGCACAGCCCCAGGGCCCTGTCCCCTCTGCGGGGTCAAGCTGGGGTGGCTGCTCCTGTTGGGTGCTGGTTGGGGGCACAGTGTCCCGCATGTCCCTCGCACCCTGGGTGTGCTGTTCCTGGCACCCGTGATGTCCTGTCCCCTGCACCTGGGGTGTGCTGTCCCCTGCAAATGGGGTGTCCTGTCCCCTGCACCCAGGATGTCCTGTCCCCTGCACCTGGGGTGTCCTGTCCCCTGCACCTGGGATGTCCCATCCCATGGAAACGGGATGTCCTGTCCCCTGGAAACGGGATGTCCTGTTCCCTGCAAATGGGATGTCCTGTCCCCTGCACCTGGGGTGTCCCATCCCTTGGAAATGGGATGTCCTGTCCCCTGCACCCAGGATGTCCTGTCCTCCATACCCAGGATGTCCCGTCCCCTGGAAATGGGATGTCTTGTCCCCTGCACATGGGATGTCCTGACCCCAGCTCCAAAGTTCTTTCCCACTGGGGGCTCAGCCAGTTTCTCCTCGCCAGCAGCAAAGCCTTTGCTTGAGAAGCTCTGGCTGAACCAGACCCCCCCACCCAGCACCAACAGGAGCCACGTCAAAGAGGAGCAAGGTCTCTGGGGACAGCCCAGCCTTGTCCCCACACTGGCTGTCACCCCTCGGGGCTCCCAGTGGGTCCTGGCTGTGATGGAGAATCAGGCTGCGAGACCCCCTGGGTTTTGCGGGGCACGTGGGGGGGCCGGGCTGGGGTTTCTCAGGGTGCAACCCCAAACCTGGCTGGTTTGCACGGCCCGGGGATGCTTTTAGTGCGACGGGTCCACGTGCAGATGCATGGAGCGAACCAGGCGTGCGGGCACGTGCCCGCCGGTGCCCACGCGTGCCCACACATGCCGTCAGCTCTCCCCTCTCATCTCACCAACATTTATTTTGCTCTTTTTACAACGGCGGGAGGTCTGGCCGAGCGAGGGGCCCCGTGACAGTAGGTGCTGGACACGGCAGGCAGTGAGACACCCCCTCTATGGGGTGGGGGTGAGGAACAGTGGGTGCTTCTCGGTGGAGCTGCGCAGGCAACGGTCCTTTCTGCATCCCTCTGTGGCCCCGGAGATGCCACCCAGGTTCGCTCCGGTGAAGCTGCATGGGACGGGGCTGGGGGGACACCCCGGTGTCCCCCCCCCATGTCAATGTGGCAGCAGCGGAGCTGGTGGGCAGGTCCACCCCACGTGGGCATCTCCCCACAGAGGGAGCATCCCTCATCCCAGAGCATCCCGGGGCATCTGGGGACAACGGAGGGGTCCCCCCAGCTTCGCCACCGTTGCCACCACTCGTTTTTGCCTCGGGCCGGGATCCCACTCCCCAAACAGTCTCGGGGGGGCATCAGACAAGGAGGTTGGAGAGAAACCGGAGGGTGGGGGGGAAGCGTCGGTCCGGCTGTCGCCCCGAGACGGTGCCTCCCATCCCCGGAGCCAAAAGGGGGGCTGGGGGGGTTGGATTTGGCACACAACGCACTTTACAGCCCTTCTGGGAAATCCCGATGCTCCGGCTCTGCGGGTGCCTGCGGGAGACAGGACCCCTTCAGCCTCAGCAGCGGGTGGAGGTTGGGGGGACCCCCCATGCAGACTCCCAGGGTGCTGGTCCCCTTTGGGGGCAGCCCCCCCCCGCACCTGAGGGCCTATGTCACCTCCTCGGCTGTGTCCTCTGGCGCCCGGCGGATCTGCTCGTAGACGGTGGTGACCGGTGCTTTCTGCGGGGGGCTCTGCTCCTGGTTATTTTCGGGGTGACCCAGGCCCTGCAGCAAAAATTGGGGGGGGTGGTGAAGGACCCCCTGGCCCCGCTCCCCTCCCCAGCCCCAGGAAGCCCCCACAGGATGCTCTGCCCCAGCACAGAGCCCAGCCTGCACCCTTAGGTGTCCTGTGGGGCTGGGACCCCACTACAGCAGGGACCCCGGTGTGGCCAGGACCCCCACAGTGTGGCTGGGACCCCCAGTATGGCCATGGTCTCCAGTGTGGCCAGGACCCCTGGTGTGGCCAGGACCCCTGGTGTGGCCTGGACCTCTGGTTTGGCTGGGACCCCCAGTGTTGCCATGAGCCCAGCGTGGCTGGGACCCCAGTGTCACCAGGACCCCCAGTGTGGCTGGGACCGCAGTATGGCCATGGCCCCCAGTGTGGCCAGGACCCACCATGTGGCTGGGACCCCAGTATGGCCATGGCCCCCAGTGTGGCCAGGACCCATCGTGTGGCTGGGACCCCCAGTGTGGCCAGGACCCCTGGTTTGGCTGGGACCCCTGGTGTTGCCATGAGCCCAACGTGGCTGTGACCCCAGTGTGTCTGGGACCCCCAGTGTGTCTGGGACCCCAGTTTGTCTGTGACCCCTCAGCATGGCTGGGACCCCCCAGCACAGCCCTCCCTGGGCAGCAGCCCCCAGCCCCCCCAGGGGCCTCACCTGGTCATTACCTTCCGGGGGGCTCCGGCGCACGATCTCGGCGTACTGGGGGTCGGAGGGGCTCTCCTCGGCAGGCACCGTGGGGGTGGCAGCTGCAGGGGAATGGGGTGTCAGGGGGGGCCAGGAGACACCCCCCTCCCTGCTCAGCCCCCCCAAAGCCATGCCGGCGCTTAGGGGGGGCTTCACTTGCCTGGGTCTGCTGCCTTCTCGCTATTCATCCGCCAGCACCAGAAGGCCCCCCCCAAGCTCACCGCCAGCAGGATGAGGGTCAGGACGATGTACCCCGACTTCGAGAAGGACGTCTGTCCCCCTGGGAGGGCGGAGAGAGGCACTGAGCGGTGCCAAGACACCACCCCCCAAGGGCTGCCCCCCAGCCCCGTGCCGAGCCAGCCGGCTGGTGTGGGACCCCCGAGCACGGCCGGGGTGAGGGTCTCACCTCCGCTTTGGCAGATGGCTTGCAGGTCGAAGAGGACGACCTTCTGGTCGGCGGGGTTGCTGACGGTGCAGGCGTAGGTGACGTTGGCGGCGGTGGGCGGCAGGGCCAGCCGGAGGGTGGTCCCATCGGGGGAGAGCTGGTGGCGGTCGGAGGTGGGGTCCCAGATGATGTTGTCCTTCTTCCAGGTGACGTTGACGGCGCCTTTGCCGGCACCCTGGCACTGCAGCGTCAGGTTGCACCACTCCAGGGTGCTGGCCAGGAGCTGGCTCCGGGTCCGGGGGCTCGGCACCGACTCTGCGTCCGATGCAGGGCATGGGTCAGCACGGCACGGCAGGGATTTCTCCACCCCGCTCATCCCCACTGCCACGCTTGTCCCCAGCAGGGCACGGCATGGCCACTCCAGGGACCCCTGGAGTGGCAGGATTTGGCCTTTTGCAGAGCTTGAGGGGCTGCAAGCACTGGGGTGCAAAGGGGTCTAACCTAACACTGGTAAACCCCATCATCGCTCCGTGCCTGTTTCCCCACCTGGAAAGGGGTCACTGCTCGCTCTCAGGGCTTTCTATTTTTGCCCCCAGTGCCTCTGCTGAGCGCCAGCGTGCAGCCGCTCACCGTAGACAGAGAGGTTGAAGAACTGATCCTCCACCAGCGCCGGGTGCAGTTTGATCCGAGCCCCGTAGACCCCGCTGTCGCCCCGCTCCAGGGCCACGATCCTCAGCGCCGTCTGGTTGAACATCTCCAGCCGGTCCTTGAAGCGGTCCCTGGGGTCGGGGCGCTCGAAGCCCCCGGGGCCGAGCTCTGCCACTTGAATGGTGGCGCCAGCGCCGGCTGAAAAGCTCCACTCGATCTCCTTCACCGTCTTGTTGGGGGGCAGAGCCGGGGACAGCACCACGGACCCCCCCAGGACGCCGTTCACCTGCCGGGGCTGTGCCCTGGCTTGGCCGAAGAGGAGCTCTACAGACAAGGCAGAAAGTCACCAGGTGTGTGGGGACGAGATGGGGACGGTGGGGACAAGATGGAGAGAGCGAGGGAGAAGACGGGGAGAGCGTGGACAAGACGGGGACAGAAGGACCCTTCGGGGGGAAGAAGCAGCATCTCCCTGCCCTGACGGAGCCTCCTGGTCTCCTCTTCACCAGCTGGTCCCTCTCCAGGCTGGGGACGGGGATGTCCCCCCCCACTAGAAGACCTCATATCCTGATGGAGCCACCTCCTGCTCCGACAGGGAGGGAAGGATGCCGGGCTTGGAGACTGGTTGCCAAAAAAAAATAATCAAGCATCTACTGGTTCAGATGCGGGCGCCCATCTGAACGCTGCCGTCCCCGGGGCTGCAGCCGGGCTCTCACCAGAACATCGCTCCAGCAGGCTCTGGGAGGAGTTCCCAGCCAGCATCTGCAAAACCTCATTGTCCGCCTGAAAACGCACCTCGGCCAAGATGCCTACGAAAGATCGACAAGGGTTAAGGCGATGGGGGAGAGCGGGGATGGCTGGGGAGGGGGGGCCCTGGGGATGCTGGAGCAGCGGATGGAGCCACCTCCAAGGTGCAGGACCAGGGTGATGCCCGAAGGGATGGAGTTTGCTGCCTCCAGGCCAGGCAGCTCCCCCAGCCCCAGGGGCAGACTCCAGCCCCTCCACCTAAGCCTCCACTCGGATTTTTTTTTTTTTTTTTTGGCAGCATCGACAGCTCTCTGCAAAATCACGCCAGGAGCTGCTCGGCACCACCTCCCTCGCTCCTGGCAGCTCCCGCCTACCTACAAGCTGTCTCCTCTGCCGGCCCCGGCCCCCGCAGCCCCCCACGCCCCTCTGCCGTTGGGATAACAGCCTCCTCTTCCCCCAGCCCTGGTCCCACGCCAGGAGCGGGATGCCCAGCCTCCGGGATGGTGAGGGCGGGGCGAGCAGCTTTGCCCTCATCCCGGCTGGGATGTGTCCCCCACGACGGCCGGGTCCTGGGGTCCCGCATCACCTTGATGCACAGCCCCCCTCGCCTCCCCTCCACTCCCCCCACCCGTAGGAGGCAGAAGCAGATGTGCCTGTATATTAAAGCAGCTTAAACACAGACATCTGAGTGTTTAGTTTATATAAAACCCTCCAGCAGCCCCACATTACAAGCTGCCTCTTTGCTTTAGCAGAAGCGCTCCTCGTTGCTGGAACTTTTGGTGCTCTGACCCTGCTTATCCCAGGCTCGATTCGTGTTCTTTCCAGCAAATCTTAAACCTCAAGGAATTTCTGACGCTTCCCTGGGTGACTGCGAAGTTTTTGGGGCCAAGTGAAGCCACCCCGGCTGTGGACACCGTCGCTGCACGGCTCTCGCTGAGCCTAGAGGGAGGGTGCTGAGCCTGTGCATGCGAGTTGGGGATCAGTGGGGTGCTGAGGGAGAATCTGGGGGTCTCAGAGCACTGGATTTGGGGTCTGGGGGGTGACAGCCACCACCCCAAGTAGCAGAAAGGATCTGGGGGGGGGGCCTGCAGAAGCTCATCGGGCTTCTTACGGAGAAGCTCAGGCAGATGCTCTTCCCCCATCCCTCGCTGTGGAGGCTGGAAGTGTCCCCCGTTAGCTGTGCCCACCCCCCCCCCCCCCCCCCCCCCAGCACTGCCCACCGTGTTTAACCCAGGGGCTGCCCACCCAGGGCACCGCAGCAGCATGGGCAGCGACACGAGCGTCCTCCCTGCACCCCTCCCGGCATTTTCCACCCTCCCGTGGCACATCCGCGGCTCTCGGGGGGGGTCCCCGCCGGCCGCCCCCGCACTATTGTAAGAGTGGCTGGAGGAAATGACGGCTGGGAAAAGCCGACTGGTGCCAGGCCTCCGCCGAGCACCGCCGCCACCTCGCCTCCCCGGCATCCTCCAGGCTCATCCTGTTTACCCCAGGATTCGGGGGACCCCAGTCCCAGCAGCCCTGACCCCCCCCCCCCGCCCCCCCCAGCAGCACCTGGAGGGTGATAAACACGTTGATGCTCGATGCATCACCGATGCCTTCAGCACCTGGATGTGCCCACCCCGGCTCTCCATCGGACCCCCAAAACCCGGAGCCATGGAGCTGCTTTCCCCCCACCCGGGGTTTATTCACCACCTTTTGCTCTTTCTCATCACTCCCCCCATCTCCACCGCCCTGCTACGCTCTTATCAAATAATTTTGATCAAAGCAAGCAAGCTGGAAAACTCCGAAGCATCGTCAACAGCCTATTTTCCATCTAGCTGGGTCAGATATTTGTCATCAGCGTGGCAGGGCTGGCACCTGGTGTCACCGCTCAACAGCCCGGCTTGCTCGTGAAGCTAATTGATCGTTAGGAAGATAACCCCCCCACCCCCCCGCCACCGCTAATCTGCCCGTAATATTAGATGCTTTCTGTAGGAATCGGAGGTTTTATGGGAATTATTAAACGTGTGGATTAGCACGCTGGGAATTAAGGGGATTCCTCGCTCCCGCTTTACGTAAGGAGCTGCTTCGCAGCTGGAGCTGGCACAACCCCCGGGGGGCTAAAAGGGCTCTGTGGGGCGACGGCGGCCCCCGACATAAGCTGAGTTAGGAGCGAGGGGACCCTCGCAGGGGGGCTGGAGCCGGGGTCCTCCCGGCTGCTTGGCCGCCGCCTCGTTACGAAACCTCTCATTAAGGCTGACCCGCTGAGCCAGCCTTCCAGAAAGCACCTCGGCTCGGAGGGGCAGCGGGGGTGGGCTGCAGTCAGCCCGCAGCAGGCAGGGAGAAGGCAAGGATGGGGTCGGCATCCCTGCCCGCATCCCACCCCGCTGCCAGCCCCCTGCCCGCGGGCTCCCGTGGGATGCAGGCTCAGGGGCAGCAGCCGCCCGCGGACTCACCTGGGCCGAGGCCGAGCAGTGCCAGGAGCAGCGAGGGCAGCCGGGCTTTGCTCCTGGCCAATTCCCCCTCCATTTCTCCTCCTCGGCTCTTCGTGTGGCTCAGTGGGCAGAGTCAGCAGCGGGAGAGACGGGGAGGAGCAAAGCCGCCTCTCGCTGCAACCCGTAGGAAGCCGTGCATCGCAGGGCACAGCCAGCTTATTAATTAGCTCGCCATAAATGATTAGGTGGCTGGGGGAAGCCTGCGGTACCCGCGCTACCGAGGATGCTAAACCAGCGTGGCGGGGGCTGCCGGTGACCCCCCGACCCTGCGGCATCCCTCGTCAAGCTGGTTCAGTGCCCGGATTAATGCCGGCAATGCCCGGCACAGCCCTGCCAGGGCTCCCGCTGGGATGACCAAAGGCTGGTGGAAACTGGGCATCCCAGTAGCAAGAGCACTTCTCTGGAGAAGTCCAAGCAGCAGGAGCATCCTGGAGCACGGTGGTGGGAGCACCCCCGGCTCCGCTTCTAGCGGTGGGGGTGGGGGGGTGTATGGGGGTACCTGAGCACCCTTGGGGGCACAAAACAGCACTGGAGGGGATGCCCCCGAGGGGGTGCGAGGTCTTGGCTGAACCACAGGGGACACACCTGGGGGACCGATGTGCTGGCAGGGGCCGGTGGTGGTGCCAAGGCAGCCGTGGCCCTGCCAAACTGTCCCCATGGGCTGCCCCCGGCCCTCACACACCGCTGCCTGCTCAGGGGGCTGCAGAACCCCCCCCCCCCCAGTCCTCCCAGCCACGATTCAGCAGCCCTGAGCTGCTGCGGGGGCTGTGGCTGGGAGGAAGCACTTTCCATTAGCAGCACAGAAAGCTTATTTTTTATTTAAAACCTCCAGAAACTCGAGGTTGAAAACAGGGAGGGGGGGAAAGCTGCCTCCGCAGCAGGGCTGCTCTCTGCAGCGGGACCGAGCGGAGCGGTGGGGACGGTGCTTGCTGCTCCCCGCCTACAAGCAAAAATCATTAACCTGCACCCAAGGGACAATTAACTGCAGCTCTAATCTCGGGGTGCCTTCAAACGAGGATCCTCGACATGCTGGGGAAACTGAGGGACACAGGCTGCTTGTGGCCAGTGAATGCTCCAAAAATGCCCCTTTGGGTCCCCCCGAGGGGAGCGGACAGGCAAGCAGGGGCTGGACACGCTGCCCACTCTGTTAGTTCCTCCCACGTCTTGAGGGGAGAGGGGAAATGAAAATCACTGAGTTGAAATTTCCAGCTAACGGGGAAAACCGCCCGTCCCTTTGAGAGCCGAGGAAAAGGAGAACAAGATGGCTCGATGGCACGAAGGTCATCCAGATGGAGACGGGGCTCCATGGCAGGTGCTTGCCAGGAATGACACCGGCTCTTCTGCAAGGCAGGGGCTGCCTCCTGCCAAATCCTCCTGCCTGTGAACCGGTGACAAGGGGTTTGACAGGCTGGGACACCCCCAGCGAGGTGAAGCATCGCTGTGCCGGACATCCCCTGTGGTCCCCAAGTGATGGGGAGACGGGCAGCACCTCACCGGGGCTCGTCTGGCCTGAAGGCATCAGGCTCAGGACTTTGGGAGACACCGGGTCCATTACTCCTCCAGTATTGCACCAGGAAAAGCTGCTGGCTCGGTCCCCTGTGGGAATGCCGGGGTGTCCACGGGGGCCAGGGGAAGGACACAGGGTCAGTCCCAAGGCTGTCATTCCTATTGGCACGTGCTGCTGCCAGAGCTGGGAATCATCCAGCTGTGGAATTGGACGTGGTTCTTGGCAGAGCCCACGGCATCGGGAGCGGGGCAGCGCCGATGCAAAGCGGAGAGTGTCAGCAAAGGTGGGCACGGCGGCTGGAGCCATCGCCACGTCACTCTTCATCAGGGACGGTGCTGCAGAGGGACTGGGGACAAACACCAGCGTGGCGCTGGCATGTGCTGCCAGGAGCACCACACCGGACACTGTCCCCTGTGACCGGGGAAGGGACCCAGAGAGGGGATGCCCAGCTGCCAACACAGCCCTTTGTGGGGCAGGGGGAGCTCCTGGGTGCCCGGAGATACCAGGAGACCCCCAAAGCCCTTCACCCCCCCCTTTGATCCCTCTCCTCCGCTCCAGCACACCCTGGCCAGCCCTACAGATCGGCTCCTTTCCTCCAGGAGATGCTGAGCCCTGCGGGTAAGGGTGCTGTGTGGGGAGCCAGGCTGCACCCCAACGTGGAGCACCCCACTGCGGAGGGGATGCACCCTGACACCCCCTGGCTCCCCCCAGGGTTTCATCCAGGCGACGTTTCCCCCTCAGCACATGGTGCTGCAGCACGAGGTGGCACCAGGTCAAAAGCAGCCAGCTCTGGATTTTGGGGTCCGGCAGCAGCTCTGCCATGGGAAGGGGTTACACACACCAGGAAAAATGGGTCTTCCCCGTCTCGGGGAGCTCGGGGACATCGGAAAGGCTGGCAGCAGCCAGGATGTGGCCCAACAACCAGCATCACCGCAGGGCCCAGCCGCATGCCTCGTGCCGCAGCCGGCTGCCAGAGCCGATTAGCTCAAGCCGGCATGGCCACAGCGTGCGCGGGGAGCTGGAGCCGGAGCCGCCGACGTGCCGGCTGGCCTCGCTTCGGCAGCTGCCGCTCGGCAGGCGAGGAGCAGCGGACGCCTACGTGCCATGCCGGGGGCGAGCAGGGCGCTGGGGTGCAGCCGGTGCCTGGCTGGTGCTGAGCAGTGCTGAGCCCCGGGTGGGGGGCAGGGATGAGCGCTTGTTTGCAGCCAGGAAAACCACATCATTTGCCGAGAACTCAGCTTGACGTGACCATAAATTGTCGCTTTGCACACATGCAGTGTGTGTGTGGGGGGGGCTACGGGCACGAATCCGTTCCCAGGGCTGGAAACATCCCAACTGCATTAGCAGAGGGGCCACACGTGCTGGCACTCAGCACCAAAACGAAAGAATTTCTGCAATTTCCACCCCTTACTCTGCAACCACCCACCGCAGACGGAGAGGTTGAAGAACTGATCCTCCACCAGCGCCGGGTGCAGTTTGATCCGAGCCCCGTAGACCCCGCTGTCGCCCCGCTCCAGGGCCACGATCCTCAGCGCCGTCTGGTTGAACATCTCCAGCCGGTCCTTGAAGCGGTCCCTGGGGTCGGGGCGCTCGAAGCCCCCGGGGCCGAGCTCTGCCACTTGAATGGTGGCACCGGCTGAAAAGCTCCACTCGATCTCCTTCACCGTCTTGTTGGGGGGCAGAGCTGGGGACAGGACCACGGACCCCCCCAGGACGCCGTTCACCTGCCGGGGCTGTGCCCTGGCTTGGGGTAATGGAGCATCACAAAAACGGAGCAAAAGAGGCGTTAAGGGAGGTCCCAGGAGCCCACTGCCCTGGCCCTCGCCCCATGGCTGCAGCCACAGGGTGATGTGGGACCCCAAAACCACCCGCAGCCTGGTGGGTGGTGGGACGCTGAGCCGAGCCCTCCACCCCTGGCCATTCTGCAGACCCCTCCCTTGCCACCCTTCACCCACCTGCAAACCAATGGCTCCAGGCGACGCTGAACAGGCAGCCGTGGCGCCCACCCGTCCTCCACCCTCGCTACCTCCTCACGCGGCTGCAGATGGAAGCACAAAGCCAGGGGTTCCACAGTTACACCCCGCTGTCTAGAAACAGGGTGACCCCCCCACGATTTCACACCTCACCTGACTCCGCAAGCCCTGCCTTCACCCCCTGCCCTGCCATCCCCACGCTCGCAGCATCAGTGACACTGAGGGGACACTGCCGGTGCCCCCCAAGCACAGCCTCTGCCAGACGGCAAAGCAGGGAGAGGTGACTCGGGGTGAGAAATGATGTCCCTGCACCAGAACCTGGGTACCCCTGCGGGCCTGGGGGTGCCAGCCTGTGTCACCCCCCCTCAGCCAAGCCTCAGCGAGGGGGTGAGGGAGGTCCTGGGTGTCAGAGCCCACTTCTCTTTTTTCCCCTGTCGCTGTCACAGCGGCTATGACGAAGCCTGCTCAGAGCGTGGGCTCAGAGCAGCAGCATCTCCTGGCAGGGGGACACCCGAGGGCTGGATCCAGCCCTTCTTGCCCACCAGGCCCCCAGCCTCTCCTGTCTTTCAAGCAGCCACATTCAGGCTGCCTGGCATCACCCCGCGGACGCTGGCCCCCAGGCAGCGGTGTAGGCAGCTGCCAGGCTCCACCACTCGCTTCGGCTCCTGAAATGGATAGAAAAGTGCCAGGGCCATGGAACCACCACACACGCCATACACCCAGGGCACAACCATTTCTCTCCCTGCAGGTGACAACCCGATGACAGAGGGGTTCAGGGGTTTCCCCACTGCTCCCAGTAAACAAGATCTGGATGGAGAAGGATGCACCTGTACCCCAGGGATGGTCACAGCTATGTGTCACCCGCTGCAGATGGAAAATGTCATTGTACAGAGATCCTCCATCTCCCATGGGGCTGCACCAGCCCCGGGGCTTGCTTTCAGCCCCCATTCCAAGCGCTACCCCCGCTGCAGGCACCCCGTTACCGCCCTGCCCCAGCGCAGGGTCAGGATCTCACCCCGCACACCTGGGGCTCCCCCCCAGCACTGCCACCTCCTCCCCCCCCGAAGCACAAGGAGGAACCCAGGGCCAAGACAGCCCTGCGGGGCACAGACCCCCTGGGAAGCTGATGCCAGCTCCCGGTTCCCTCCGGCACAGGCTAGCGACCGAAACCCACTGAAACCCAGGAGGGGCTCAGCAGGTAGCACAAACTGTGGGTACCCACACCCCCTGCAACCACAGCCAGGGCTCAGCTCGCCAGTGCCAGGGCTGGGTCCCAATTTTGTGCCTCTGGGAGGGCCAGAGGCAGCCAAACTCACGATCTTAAGACCCTTTTGCTCCTCATAAAGAGTCATGACACGGTTAAAGCACCAAGGGCTGCTGAGTAACTCCTGCAGGCAGTTAAGTGCCCCTGCTGTGAAAGCGCACCTCGTGGAAGAGGCCGCTGCTCCAGAAATGGCTCCTGGAGGAGGCTGAGGACGCAAGAAGAGAAACACAGTGTTTTATTATTTAGCACCAACAGTTAGGGAGAGATTCACTCTCAGGGAGAGCTCCCTCCCAGGGCCAGGCCAACAGTAACGTTATTTTGCAAGGAGCATCTTTCCTGAGGGAGCCCAGGAGTGTCTCCACTCCCAGGGCTCTCGGGCAGGGGCCTGGCTCTGTGCCCACCCCCCCGCCCACCCCAGCAAGGTGCCATCACCAGGGCTGAGCAGCACCGCTGTGGGAGGAGACCCCGTGCTGCTCAGGGAGCGCTGTCAGGGGTCACCCAGGGACAAAAGCCTATGGGGGGGGTGGGGGGGTGAGTGAGGCTGCGGATGGAGGGGGGGCCCTGCCCACTTCAGCCAGCTTTAGGCTGTTGCCCTCCACGGAAAAGAACGGGGTTAGGGGGGGGAAGCAGGTGCCCCAAGGTCCCCAGTGCCCCCCAGAGACCTGAGTCGCAGGCCCATGCCCTGGCCCCTCTGCCCCCCCCCCCCAGCCCTGGGCCCCCCCAAGAGTCCTGGGGTTCAGGCCCAGGCCCCTCAGCACCTCTGCAGTGCTGGGCCCCCCAGAGCCCCCAGGCTCAGGCCCAAGCCCTGGCCCCTCCACACCCCCACATCCTCGGGGCCCCTCTGAGCCATGGGGCTCAGGCCCCTCAGCCCCCCCAGCCCTGAGCGCCCCAGGCTCAGGCCAAGAGCCCAGCCCCTCAGCAGCCCCCAGCCCTGGGTCCCCCAGAGCCCCAGGGCCAGGTCCCCAGCGCCCCTCAGCCCCACTCAACCCCTGGCCCCTCTGCACGCCCCCAGAGCGCTGGGGCTCAGGCTTGGGCCTCTCAGACCCCCCAGCCCTGGGCCCCCCAGAGCCCCCAGGCTCAGGCCCAGGCCCAGGCCCCTCAGCGCCCCCAGATCCCCAGGACCCGGTCCACAGTGCCCCTCAGCCCCACACAGCCCCGGGGCTCAGGCTTGGGCCTCTCAGACCCCCCAGCCCTGGGCCCCCCAGAGCCCCCAGGCTCGGGCCCAGGCCCCTCAG
Source organism: Falco rusticolus (assembly GCF_015220075.1). NCBI lineage: Eukaryota > Metazoa > Chordata > Aves > Falconiformes > Falconidae > Falco > Falco rusticolus. Next base: position 2,140,318 of record NC_051205.1, on the reverse strand, counting down.
CTCCCCCATAGCCCCAGAGCTGGGTCCCCAGCGCCCCTCAGCCCCACACAGCCCCCAGGCTCAGGCCCAGGCCCCTCAGCCCCACACAGCCCCCAGGCTCAGGCCCAGGCCCCTCAGCTCCCCCAGAGCCGGGTCCCCAGCGCCCCTCAGCCCCACACAGCCCCGGGGCTCAGCCCCGGCCCCCCCCGCACCACCCAGACTTGGCACCCCAGGGCCCGGTGCTCAGCGCTCCCCAGCCCCCACCTGGGCCCCCCAGCCCCCCTGGAGCCTCCGGCGCTCCTCAGGCCCGCAGAGCCCGATGCCCCGAGCCCTGCCTAGCGCCCCTCCACCGCCAGCTCCCCCCGCCCGCCCCGGGGGCCGCTGCCGCCAGGCGCCCGGTGATGACGCACGAAGCGCCGCGCCTCGCGCCTCGTTCTCACCGAGCCAAATCTCGCGAGAGTCCCGAGGTTATAAATAGGCCCGCAGGGGAACGCGGCCCTCAGTGCCCGCCTGGCTCGGCTGAGGGGGAGGAGGAGGGTGGGGCTGTGACCAAAGGTCCTGGGGCCAAAGGTCCTGGGGCTAAAGGGCGTGTGGCTAAAGGCTGTGTGGCAGCTCGGGAGAGCCAGGGCGGGTGCCCTGAAGGGGCAAGGCCGAGGCCTGAGGCCTGTGAGGGCCGGGGCCTGCCAGTGAGGCCTGCTCCTGAGCTGGTGTTTTCCTTACGCCTGCTATGACAGCCCTTTTCTGGAGCCCGCAATGCGTTTGCTGTGGGCTTAAGTCAAGACATAGCCAGCGGAGGCTTCTGCAGGCCTGTCAACTCATTTTGTACCTCCATAACGCTTTCTCTGCTGCTTTGGGTACCAAGTCCAGCAAACCTGGCTTTGTACTGGATGCGCGGGGCTGGAGGTGCTGTTTGAAAGACCCGGCAGCTGTGGTGGTTACTGGAACAAAAAGCTGAAGACAGAATAAATAGACCAAAAGGCATACCAGTAGTGAGAGCTCTGCCACTGAGTCTTCATCTTAGATTGTTCCTTGTGTTTTAAGACCATCTGAATTAATGGATCATCTCTTCTCAGCCTTCACCACCTGGAAATCTTGAAGGAATTGCCTACAAATCATGTGTATACATTTTATACTATTATACAAAGCAGCAGCACATGCAACAAGACACTTGCAAGTCACTTTTACAGTGCACAAGCTCTGTGGTGGCAGCTCACAGTGGCTATTGTGCAAATCCAGTTGCCTCCTTGAAGAGTTTGCTTGGAGGTTTGGATGTCTGAGAGCTTCATAATCATCTTCACTGCTGAAGTTAATAGCTTATGGGAGAAATAGCTACAGGTGGTGGGTCTGGCCCTGCCTTGCTTCCCCTCCTTCCCCTCAAAGCAGCCGTCCTGCGCGGGGCAGGGCTGTGGCTGGCAGCTGTGTCACGCTGTCCCACGGTCACTGCCCTTGTCCCATGGTCACTGCCCTCGTGGTTTGCTCCTGCTGCTGACCAGGGCTGAGCTGGCCCTGCAAGAGCCCTGGGCAGGTGGGGAAACTGAGGCCCGTAGGCAGCACCTGCCTGTCTCCTGCCTGTAACCTTTGCTTTGCTGTTTCCTGCGTCTGCCTGTCTCGGGGGTGACTGCTGATGCTGGACGCTGAGCTGGGGTTCTGGCATTAACTCCCTCTTTTCCGTCCTTCTGCTATGCAGAGGAATTCAGGGAACCTCAGCTGTCCCTTCGTCTTTCTTTCTCTCCAAGAGCTCGTGATTTATTAGGAACAAAATCAAATTATATTTTATCACCAGTCTGGGTAACAGAGGGCTGAAAGATTAAATTCCAGCATGACAACCAGCAGTGAGGGAAGGGAGGGGAATCATATCTCTCCCTGGTTAAAGTGTGGTATTATCGGGTGCTGGGCTCTGAGAGACAAATGACAGTTTTCTTGAGGGAATCTTTAATTTATTTTTTTTTTAACCTGCTGCAGCTGTCAGGGTGACTCGAAGTTAAATCGTGGCTGTCCGTACCCCTGGTAAACAAGCTCCAAGCTGCAGGGTTGCGTTTCTCAGCCTGCCTGGTGGTTTTGCTGGCATGGGGTAGATTTTGGAGAAGATCCTGGGACCTGAGGGCAGGTACGTGTTAGTCCCTGGGGTGGGGTGGGTCCTCCCCCCCAAAATGCAGGGATGAGGGGTTTCACCCGCAGCCCCAAACTTTGGCAGAGATGCTCCCCTCCCACCTGCTGCCCCCCTCTCTGTCACACTGAGGGGAGAGTGGGGATGGAATCGAAATAAAATCACGCAGCCCGCCCCAAATTCCCATCCCAAATTCCCCCCCCTACTCCCCCGAAGGCTGCAGCCTTGGCGAGCCCACGAGGGAAGGGAAGCGGGAGGAAGAACAAGGCGAGAGATTTCTGTGCCGCTGCGAGGAGGCGGTGAGCCTGCTGCCGTCCTGGGGAATAAATTAGAATACATCTCGGGAATAAATTAGCCGGATGGCGAGGAGGGAAGATTTGTTTCCTGGGGAAAGGAGGCTGCCTCTTTAGCAAGGTAGAGACACCTCCAGGGCTTGGATTTCGGAGCTGAGCCCATCTCTTTGAAGCTGCCTGGCTTGGTTTGCGCAGCGGCATTCGAGTTAAGAGAGGTTATGGACGGAGAAGAAACTTAATGTCTCTCCTTTCCTCCGTGTCCATCCATCCGTCTATCCGTGCTTCCATCTGCCTGCTCCTCGCTCCAGCAAAAGCCATTAAGAATGACAAAGCACCTTTTTTGTTTTAAAGATGGGTCCCGGGAGCAGCAGGCAAATTGCCTGGTTCATGCATAATAAACCAGGCGTGGAAACACACCAAGTAATAGGCTACATTTGTAGGGAAACAAAATCATTAAGCAAGCCTGTTTGCAGGGTTTTCTGGGGGAAAAAAAATAAAATAAAATTTTATATATATAAAATAAAGGCAGGCTGGGTGCGGAGGGGCTGGCAAACCTCCCTTGCCCCTCCTGGCATTGGCTCTGGCTAAAAGCTTCGGCGAAATAGGTCAGTGGAGCCTGGCACGCATCCTGCTGCCCCCTTGGCTGCTTGCCTGGGGTCTGGGGGCCAGCAGACCCCCCAGGGCCCACCGCCCCCATGCCCCTGCTGGTGACAGGAGCTGATGCAAACATCACCGAGGTCCAAGTGTTGCCCTGTGCTGGGCACGGGGAAGGAGCTTGTCCCTCCTTGGGGCAGCTGCAGCACCCACGTCCCCAGCGCCACTGGCCGTGCCACCACTGAGACCCCCAGGACCTTGGAGACCCCGCTCCAAGCCACTCTGTCCCATGAAGGGGGTCACTCACACCCACCCTGTCACGATGCTCCCGCAGAACAAAGGCGACCTGCAGCCCCTTTTTTAACATTTATATTTATATATATATATAAAAAAATTAAATATATATAATATATCGTGTTTAAGACTAAAAATATAGTACATAATATTTAAAAAAAAGGAAAATGAAAAATAAAAAAATGGGAGGTGGGGGCAGGGTGGGGGCATCACAGATACGTGTCTCTAGGGGTCTAAACCAGCCGGTGCTAGGGAAGGGACCCGCTCGCCCAGTGCCGGGGGGCTCAGCCATGGCCTGGGGGGCCCCGTTCCCACCCCGGCAAGAGTTTTAATTTAAAGCTTCGGCTTCGATTCACGGCACCCGGGGATGGCTGGGGTGGGACACCCGTCCTGCGCTGCCGTGGTGGCTATTGCTATCAACGTGGGGGTGCAGCACCTGGGGCGGGAGCCCCCCGAAACGGGGCTGTCCTCGGGGGGGACGCGGGGCAAGGAGAGGGTGCGTGTAGGGGGTTAAATCAGGCACCATTGCAAGAAATGGCACGCAGTCCTGCAGTTGGAGGCTCAGGCTGGGCGCGGGCTCAGCACCTTCCAGGGTTTGGCCCGTCCTGACAGTACCTTTTTGGGGGGGTGGGGGTGTCGAGGGGGGAAGGAGGGGGGCAGCGGACCCCCCGGCTGTGCCACTGGGGCTGTGTTGCCAGCACGGCTCTGCCAGCCCCTTCCCAAACCCTCCCGGCAGCCCTTCGAAATCGTACCTGCTGTCGACAGGGTGGCATCCAGCCCGCTGGGGTCAGTGACTGGGAGTGGGGTGCTCGGTGGGATGGGGACTGCAAAGCATGTCCCCCTCCCCAGGACAGACCCCGTGGGGTGGGCGCGCGTGGGGAGGTGTTTCGTACCTAATCCCGGGGGACCGCAGGGACAGTTTTGGGGGGTGGGGCCAGGATGTAACCGGGAAGGGCTCCCCGGCCAAACCCCCTCGCTACGCCTCCACCCTCCCACCAAAACTCATCGCCCCCCGGCAAGACCCCCGTCTGCAGCTCCTGAGCTGACGGCTGGGCGAGCGTTATGGCTGCAGGCAGCGAAACTGGGGTCCCATCGCCCCGGCTGCCCAGTGCCCCCCAGTCCCTGGAGCTGGGGGACCGGCTGAGCTCCTGCTCCCAGCTGGTTTGGTTTGCTGTGGCTCAAAACATTCGCCAAACCCGCAGGGCTGGGGCGGCAGCGTGCCGGGGTTGGGGTTGGGGAGCGATAACACTTGCTGGTGGCCGGGAGGGCGCTTACACCCCTTATATACACCTTTATATACATTCATAAGAGGGACCCCCCCATCCCCACGCCAGCCGGTCCAACAGGGTGTTGCTCAGGGTGTTGCTTGGGGTCAGGCTGACAACAGCGGGACGGAAACCTGCCGCTGCCTGTGCCGTAGGTCTGAGTGTGCGTATAGGGGGGGACACGCAGATGCCGGGGGGTCTGCTGCTCTGAATTTACCCGTCCTGATCCCCTGGGATTGCGGCTCCGAGGGTGGGCGTGGGGGCTGTCGGCAGGTGGGATGGGTGGGGAAGGGGGAAGCTGGCCCCAAGTGAGGGCTGTCCCCAAAATCAAGGCACAGGGAACGGGAACGGGCTGGGATGGGGCTTTTTTTGGTGATAACAGAAACCATTGCGTATATGTGTGTACATACAGACACGTATATACACACATATAGCACCTCCCTGCTCCCTTGCATGGGGGTCTGGATGGGACGGGGGGGTTCTGGGGGCAGCTCGTGTGCAGCCCCTTGCTCCTGCAGAGGAGGGAGAGGCAGGTGCTGGCTCAGGGGTGCTGGGGACCCATCAGGGATGGATCCGGCACCGCAGAGCTCAACAGGGGGGATCCAGGGCAATGGGGGAGTGGAGGCTGCAGAGCCGGCCCCGAGAGCCATGCGGACCCGCACGCACCCGCTGAGGCTGGCTGGGGTCAGGGGGACGGGACGGGCACGGCGGGGAGGATGCCCCCCAACCCCCTCCCTCCTCCGGGAAGGTACCGAAAAGAAAGAACTGAATGAGTGGAAGCTCGAAGAGACTTGGGGCACGTCCCCGCTGCCAGCAAACCCCAGGGGGGTGGCACAGCACGTGGAGTCCAGCCGCTAGAGGAGAAGTGGGGCAGGAGGGTCAGGATGAGCCCCTGAATATCAGGGGACAGTCGTGAGGTACCTGTGGACCCCTGCTGCCTGCGCCCCCTCCTCCTCGGTGCTGTCTGCCAGCCCCTGCCTGCCCTAGACATGCGTCTGCATCCGCTGCTGGAAGCGCTGCCCGTAGTCCGAGTGCTGGGAGGTGTAGGAGAAGCGCGTGGCGCTGGCGTACTTGCCCATGGGGTCGTAGGCATCGTAGGGTGCCCGGTCCAGGCCGGGGGGCTGGCCGTACCCCAGGCGGTAGGTGGCATAACCGGCACTGGCCGGGAAGGCGGTGTGACCCCCGTAGTTCTCATAGGAAAGCTGGCTTGCCGTCTCGCCGCCCGCCGTGCCGGGAGGGGGTCCGGGACCCGGTGCCGCCTCGGCGTTGTAGTCGGACGCGGGGCCGCGGCTGTAGGTGTTGAGCTGAGCGTAGCCGCTGGAGTGGGAGAGGCGGGAGGGTGGGCGAGTGTCGTAGCGTGCTGGGCCGGGGTTGCGGTAGTCAGTGTAGAGGACGGTGCGGGAGGACGGGCGGTCCTCGTGGGCACGGACGTTGTAGTAGCCGTTGGTGGGGTCCTGCGAGGAGATGGGGGTGGTGGGGGTACGCACTGAGGGGAGAGGACCTACAAGTCCCGGCCCCTTTCTCCTCCTCAAAGCACCCTGCGACCACCCGACCCAGGCCAAAACCGGGAGCTGCCCCTCTTCTACACCCCACATGCCCCGGCACCATCATCAGACCTTGAGCTCGTACTCCTCGCGGGTGTCGATGGTGTCACAGCGAAGGTCCTGCTTCAAGTCCACGTCGTCCTTGAACGACTGCAGGAGAGTGGGGAAGAGACGGACTTGTTCCTCAGTGGTCCCATCCGTCCCGGCACAGGGTGGGGAAGGATGCTGTGGGGTAACCCCCTGGCACGGGGTGTCCCTTACCGAGTAGATGGCCTTCATGACACGGGTGGCTGTGGACACGCTGGCTGTGTCCTCTTCACGGTCCGCATGCAGCGTCAGGGGCTCCCTGTTCACCGTCTCCACCTTGATGTCCAGCTTGCGCAGGGTGACGTCCTTGCGGCCTGGGGGCACGCAGGAGCAGGGATGGAGGCAGAATCCTCCCACCCCTGCCCCATGGGTGGCACCCCCCGTGTAGGTAGCACCCATGGTCCCCTCTGCTGTGGCTGCCGACCCCCCCTGCTCCCCACTCACTTCCTTTCCGGCGCCGGTAGAGGAAGCAGGCGAGCACCACGAGGAAGCCGATGACGAGGATGCTGGCCCCGATGGTGGCACCGGCAATGATGCCCACGGGCAAGACCTCTACAGGAGACGGGGAGATGTTAGCTGGGGACAGGGGACAGGGGCACTGCCAGGAGGTGGTTGCAGCAGGAACGCGCCTGCCCTCGCCGACACCCTGTTGCCGGCAGCAGCCGAGACCTGGCCGGGTTCCCCGGCATCCTGGTGTGCCACGGTGCCGTGCCGGCGCTACCTTTCTCCTCCAGCTGGATGATGGCGGTCCCCGGCCCGAAGCTGTTCCAGGCCGTGCAGTTGTAACGGGTCTGGAAGTCGGCGTCCATGACGTTGTTGATGGTGAGGGTGGAGAGGACCCCGCTGCCCGTGTTAGTCCGCTCCACGGTGTACCGCTCCAGCGTCCCTGCCTCCAAAATGTTCTCCTTCCAGGCCCACGCCTGGCCCCGCCGGGGTGGGGGAGAGGGGGCTGCGTCAGCACCCACAGCTCAGCATCACCCCCAGCACCCCTGCCCCCCCCCCCCCCGGCACTCACGATGCGGTCTGGGGGAGGTGTGCTGCCGATGAAACACTCCACCTTGCCGCGGTCGCCGCGCACGGCGTACTGCACAGCCTCGCTCGAGATGATGGGGGGTCCTGCGGGAGGCACGGGGTGGGGGGCTTGACTGGGACCCCGGGGAGAGGGGGACACGCTACGGCATCAACCTATCCGTGTCCTGGATCCGGGTCTGGCACGGGGGGGGCTGGTGCCTGCTCCCAGGGGGGGCACTCACCGTTGACGAAGAGGGTGACCTCGCGCTCGCCCACGCCGATGCGGGGGACGATGGCTTTGCAGACATACTGCCCCGCGTCGGCTTGCGTGACGGACTTCAGGTACAGCTGGTTGCTGTTGCTCAGGACCTGGGTGCAAGCACCGTGGGGGCATGAGGGAGGGGGCAGGGGACCCCCCCCAGATCACCCTCCCCACCTCAGCCGCTGGACCCTACCATGTTGGATTCCTTTTTAGTCCAGGTGAGGGTCAGTGGCGGGTTGCCGGACCACACGCATGTCAGCGTCACGTCGGAGCCGATGTCTGTGACAGTGGGTTTGGGGTCCACCACGATGCGAGGGGCAACTGGAGAGAGCGGGGGGAAGAGGGTGAGGAGCAGAGCTGGGGGGGGGGGGTGGCAGCAGCCTGGGGGTGCCGGGGGGGCTGCCCCACTCACAGTGCACGTCCACCAGCGTGCTGACGTTGGTGCTGCCGATGTCGTTGTGCACCTCGCAGGAGACGGGCTCCGTGAAGAAGGTGTAATCCACCTGCGTGTCGTACTTGTTCTCCTTGGCGTCCTCGATGATCACCCCCCCCTTGGCCCACCTGGGGGGGGGCAGGGCAGAGACCCAAGGCGGGCACGTTCAGGGGACACACGGGACCCCCAGGGCCCCGTTTGACCCCCCCCCATCCCCATATGATGTCGCAGCCAAGCCAGGAGGTTGGGGAGGGACCTCCTGGGGTCCCGCCGGACCCTCACCTGTAGCCTTTGATCTCAGGGTTGGCGGTTGCCATACAGGTGAACACGACCCTCTCGCCCTCTTGCACCGTCTGGGGCTGGATGGACAGGGTGACAGTCGGGGGATCTGCGGGGGGGTGGACAGAGCCCTTGTGGGTGCTGGCACAGGCTCAGCAGGGCAGCGGGAGAGGGGACAAAGTGGCCTGCCTGCCCCCTCCCCACACTGCCACCCAGGGTATGGCCTGTCGGGCGGGAGATCCCAAAAGCTCCGATGCTCAGCGTATGGCCACCCAGCGTCCCCGTCCTTCGTGGGTGCTCGCTGTGGGTGCCCTGCATCCCTGCCCAGTGTGGGTGCCCAGCATCCCTGTCTGGTACAGGTGCTTGCCAGGAGCACCCAGCATCCCTGCCTGGTGTGGGTGCTCACCATGGGTGCCCAGATTTCTTTGCGGTGTGGGATGCTCACCGTGGGCACCCAGCATCCCTGCCTGGTGTGGGTGCTCACCATGGATGCCCAGCATTCCTTCTTGGTGTGGGTGCCCACCATGGGCACCCAGCAATTCCGGCTTGGTGCAGGTCCTTGCCATGGGTGCTCAGCATTCCTTCTCGGTGTGGGTGCTCACTATGGGTGTCCTGCATCCCTGCCTGGTGTGGGCACCCAGCATCCCTGCCTGGCGTGGGTGCTCACCATGGATGCCCAGCATTCCTTCTCGGTGTGGGTGCCCACTGTGGGCACCCAGCATCCCTGCCTGGTGCAGGTCCTTGCCATGGGTGCTCAGCATTCCTTCTCGGTGTGGGTGCTCTTGGTGAGCACCCAGCGTTCCTGCCTGGTGTGGGTGCTCACTATGGGTGTCCTGCATCCCTGCCTGGTGTGGACACCCAGCATCCCTTCCTGGTGTGGGTGCTCACCGTGGGTGCCCAGCATTCCTTCTCGGTGTGGGTGCCCACTGTGGGCACCCAGCATCCCTGCCTGGCGTGGGCCTCAGCATCCCTGCCTGGTGTGGGTGCTGCCGGTGGGTGCCGGGCCCCGGCAGGGCAGACCCTTCCCACAGCAGCCACTGGAGGTCGGTGTTCACCGCGAAGTCCCAGCCCAGCCTCCCCCCTCCAGCTTGGCACCAGCCGGCCGGGTCTGGATGAATCCCACCGTGGGCACGACCCCTCTGCAAAGGCACCCAGCTCCAACCACAGGGCTGGGGGACCCTGCGCACCCCATGATGCCCAGGTACCCCCAGAAGTCACCTCTGGCTCCCTGCCCTAGATGAACCAACCCCCCCCCGACATTCAAGCATCGCCCCCTCCGCCCCCAGCACCAACTCACGGTGAACATTCAGCTTGACGAAGGTCTCCTTGCCGGCCGGGATGGCATCGTTGGTGCTGCGGCAGGAGAACACCCGCCCGATGTCCAGGTCGGTTGGGTTGATGGCAAGTTGGCTGGTGGTCGTCTCCCGCTTGCCATCAGCCAACACCTCCTACCGGGGAGAGAGGACGGGCCCCGTTGGCTCCCAGCACCGCACTGGGGACATCGAAGCATGGCACAGGGCAGAGGGGGTGAATGCGGGGTCCCAGTGTGTCCCCGTACCGTGCTGGTGATGGCTCCATCCTGCTGGAGCCCATCCCGGTACCAGACGATGGTGGCTGCCGGCTTGGCGCTGCGTGCCCGGCACGTCAGGTTGTATGGTGTCCCTGCACGCAGCAGGATCTCGGGGGCTCCGTCGATGGTGGGGTCCTCGGGGGGGACTGCAGAGGGGAGAGGGGACACCGGGTGGGTGCCGGCTGCTTGGAGCGGGGGGTCCTGCCCACAGCCTCAGATGCAGGCAGACCCCACTCCACGCCACGTGATGCTGAAAAATTGATACTGCTCTGATAAAGGGAAGAGTGATGAAGGGCAGTGGAGGCAGGCAGCATTTGACAGCAGAGCGTCAACCGGGCTGGCGCCGCCCGGGTATTAATCCCCTTTTTGATCGGGAGCTAAAGTCTCGTTACTGATTTATTAGGGCTTGGCTCTCGGGGAGATGTAAAGATGCCATTTGGTGTCGGGATGGAAACCCTGTGCTGGCACACGCTGGGGCAGGAGGCACAAGCCAGGCACAGTGGCCTGGGGTGTCCCTGACATGGGGGCTTGGAAAGGGGGGCTCGGGGCGGGGGACACACATGGTTCATACTGTGTGTGGGGAAATGGATGCTTCAGCTGTTTGTGACCGACCCCGGGAGCTGGCAGTAATGATGGAAATGGGGACTGGGTGTCTGGTGGAGGAGCGTGGTAGTAGGACAGGCAGAGGCGGTTGTAGGATGGGCAGAGAGGGAGAATCCTCCCTGTCTGGGGACCCCAATATCCACAGGAGCGTCCTCTGCCCAGTGACCCCCATGCCTGGGGAACGCCTTACTTGGGGACCTCCCTGCCTGGGGACCTCTCTATCAGGGACCACCCTGTGCAGAGACCCCCCTGCCCAGAGAGCCTTTTGCTTGGAGAATCCCCTGCTTGGGGACTTCCATGCCTGGGGGTCCCCCTGCGCTGCCCCAGCTGAGCCCCACACTGGACAGGGGATGCAGGGGGGACCTTGCTGAGCTTGGCAGGGGATGGAGGAGACCCCAGGTACCCCCAGCCTTGGCAGAGCCATCCCAAAGACCCTGGGGTGGGGCTGCTCCCGCCGGCTCACAGCCCCCCGGCCAAGCACGGTCCCTCCAGGCTGGGGGTCCTTGGGGACAGTCCCTGCCCGGGAGCGCAGGGAGCTGCTCCAGCAGCTGCGGCACGGGGAGAGCCGCGCTGCTCAGTACCCCAGCCACATCTCCCGCTCACATGCCTTTTATCTCCCGTCTTGCAAATGGGAATTTCAATGCCAGGGGAAGAAGGAGAAAGAGGGGGAAAAAAAAAAAAAGAAAAATTAAGAAAAGCAAGAAATCCGCCCCAAAACCCCATTCATGCAACATTTCCGCTGTGGCTCTGGCATCTCTTTTTTTTTTTTTTTTTTTTTTTACCCAAGACACAAAAGTCAGGGAAATCAAAGTTACGGCACTCGTAGGTCCCGTAACTCAGCCACGGTGTGAATATAGATTAAGGCATTAAAGATAATGGCACATCCAGGCTACCGGAGGAAGGGAGGGCAGCAGCGCAGGCAGTGACAGCTTTTCCCCCGCGGTGCTGCCTGCGATGGCTCAGGGGACTGGCTCAGGGGACGTGGGGGGCGGTGGGGGACATGGGGGGCGGGGGGGGGGCTGGCTCCTTACTCAGCACGGTGAGCTTGGCCCGCCGGGACCGCAGTGCGGCCTCGGTGGCCTGGCACTCGTACACGGCGTCATCGGAAAGCTCGGCGTCGGTGATCTCCAGGTTGTACTGGCCCGAGTCGGCCGTGCCAATGATGCGGTAGCGTGGCCAGGCTGTGGGGACAGTACGGGGGGGGGGTGTCACTGTGGAGGGGATGGGGTTCACCCAAATTCTCCAAGGTTAAGGGGATGCTCCAGGGCCCCTTTTCCGGGGAGGAGAGGCCGGTGCGATAGGGAACCCCCTGGTTCACAGGGCAGCAGCTCCTGCGCGTTGGGGTACAGCCTGGGCAGACCTGGGGGGCTGCCACCTTGCAGCCTGGTCTCTGCCTGCGCCCGGTGCCAGCCACAGCGGGGACACAGGCGGCCAGTGGCGACCTGGCAGATGTGGGGTCCCTGGTGCACATGGGATGCTCAGTGCCCGCAACGACCCCAGTGCCCGCAGGGACCCCAGTGTTCTCAGGGACCCCGGTGCCCACAGAAAGCCCAGTGCCCGCAGGGACCCTGGTGCCCACAGGGACCTCAGTGCCCGCAAGGACCCCAGTGCCCGCAAGGACCCCAGTGCTCTCAGGGACCCCGGTGCCCACAGGGACCTCAGTGCCCGCAAGGACCCCAGTGCCCGCAAGGACCCCAGTGCTCTCAGGGACCCCAGTGCCCACAGGGACCTCAGTGCCCGCAAGGACCCCAGTGCCCGCAAGGACCCCAGTGCTCTCAGGGACCCCAGTGCCTGCAGGGACCGCAATGCCCGCAAGGACCCCAGTGCCCGCAGGGACCCCAGTGCCCACAGGGACCTCAGTGCCTACAGGGACCCCGGTGCGTGCAGAAAGGAGCAGAGGGTGGGCAGCAAGCCCCAGCTGGTGCTTTGGTGCTGGGGCACATGCCACCAGCCTCCCAGCAGCCAGGGATGCTGCACAGGGAGCTGGGAAACGGGGCGGAGGGAAGCAGCGCCGCAGGAGACATAACACGGAGAGCTTCACGCGTGGTGACAGACCCTGCCCTGCGCAGTGACGTCCCCAGAGCCACCCGCCACCCCATGGGTACCTTTGAGCCCCTGCCCCATGCCCAGGGCGAGGCCGTCTTTGGTCCATTGCACAATCCCGGAGTAATTGAGCACCACGCAGGAGAGGACGATCCTCTGGCCGGCCACCACCGTCTGGTCCTCTGGCTCCTCCACAAACCGTGTCTGTGCCGCTGGGGATGGAGGAGGGGGATCAGCCAGGGCCTGGGGCGCCACGCACACCACTGGCCGTGCCGGCAGCGCCCGGTGCTCCGTCATGCTGGTGGCTCTGGAGTTGCCACCAACACAGCCCCCCCAGGCCCCCCCCAGAGCTGCCCGCGGTCCCCAGAGGTTTCAGAGGGGCTGCTGGGGCTGTGGGACCCCCAAAGCCGGGCTCCACCGCACCCCTGAGCCCCCGCCCTGTGCAGCAGCTGGGATTGATCTTGGTGGCAGCGCCCGTCACGCGGCCGGCGGGTATTGACCAGGACATGGCGGGGGGGGGATGCGTGGGGTGTGCCAGCGTGGGCGTGCTGAATACACGCGTGTGCTGCCGGCTCCGGGACAAGGGATGGGGACCAGGACCCTGGGGGGGCAGTGGGCAGAGGGGCATCGTGGTGTAGGAGCTGCCTTTTCCCCAGTGATTATCCCCCTTAAAAGCTTTTTTTTTTTCTAAAATATTCAAATTATTTCCGCTGTGGTGCGGGAGAGGGGGAGGCAGAAATCCCTTTTGGGGATGAGTGAGCTGCGGATAACGAAGCCGCTAAGTCCCCAGCACGGCCTCTGCCAGCACGGCTCACGGGGTGCCACATGCCCTTGCCATGGCCACGCCGGGCACGGCCACAGCTCAGGCACCCCAACCCACTTGGGTTTGTCCCCAGCTTGTGCTGCATCCCTGGAAAGCTGGGGACTCTGGGCCTTTGATCCTGCAAACAAAGCCCCCCGACACCTCCTGAAATCCCTGCGCCGGCTGCTGCCTCCCTTCCTGGCAGCCCCCGCTCTTGTGCCAGCCCTGGGGACACCATGGCGCCAAGGAGGACGGGATGCGCTGGTGCTTGGCACCCTCCTTGCCATGCCTGGCGCAGGGGACCAATGTGCCACCGTTGCCCCGGTGCCTGCCTGTGGGTCCTGCCATGGGGTGGGGTAGGGCAATCTGCAAGGTCTTGAGCTGGAGAGACCGCACGACCCACGTGCAGCATCCCCAGATGCCAGGCTGTGCCACCAGATACACCGAACGGGTCAGCATCAGGCATCCCCAAAACCCTGGGATGGGGCACCCTAGGATCCTCAGGACATGGCACCCCAGGATCCACAAGATGGGGTTCCCAGGGACCCTTGGGATGGGGTACCACCAGATCAGGCACCCCAGGGTCCCTGGGACCTGGTACCTTGGGATCGCTGACACATGGCAACTAGGATCCTCAGGATCCCTGGGATTGGGTGCCCCAGGATCCTCAAGATATGACACTCCAGTATCCCCGGGATGGGGTACCCAGGCATCCTTGGGATGGGGCACCCCAGGATTCCCGGGATGGGCTACCCCAGCACAACAGTGTGCAGTAAACAGGCCGCGCAGCACCGCTGGCCGTGCACAAGGGACCTGCAGCAGTGATTTGGGGACAGTCACTGCTCCCCGCCACCCTGGGGTGACCCCATGCCACCACCCTGGCCCCCCCAGCCCATGCCAGCCAGTCCCACGGCCCCCACGGGAAGGGAGACAGAGCAGGGATGCAGGGAAGGAGGGGGATAAAGGAGAGAGTGGGAGAGATGGGGGAAGGAGGGGAGGATGGGGCAGGAATGGGGGGGCCAGGGGGAGGGGGAAATAAAAAGCAGAGCAGAGATCAAAGCGGAAGGTGCCTGGAGAGAGGTGGGCGTGAGGGAAGATCAGAGCCGGGGAAAGGGGAGCGAGACAGGTGGGAGGAGGCGCAGGCAGCAGCGGCCGCCTGCCAGGACAGCACGGGGGGGGGACCACAGCGCTGGCCTGGCACGGGGCTGGCACGGCACAGCCTGGGTGACGTTTTCGGCGGATGAAGGTGACACAGCAAGGAGCTACCCGCTCTGCGTGCTCTGCCCTCCACCAGCCGTGCCAGCATCCTGGGTGCAGGGGATGCTGCCCCTGCCCAGCCCCGGCGAACTCCAGCTCAGCTGCTAATCCCGGCAGCGGATCGTCAGCTGCTGCGGGTATTTAGGCTGCCGGCTCCCCAGGCAGCATCTCCCTCTCCCCCGGCAGGACGAGGGAGCACCCCACAGCACCCACCCACCCACCACCCGCCCCCTGTGCCCATCACGACGCCGTTGTCCCCAAGCTCCGAAACACCCAGCGACGGGACCCTCCTGCACGCCAGCACCCAACGCAGCGGTTCCCCAGGGCAAGGACAGATGGGTGGCAATGCCACCCACCCCATCCCCTGCCAGCTGAGGTGGCAGGTCACCAGCGGGTGCTGGCAGCGGTTGTCAGAGCGCGGGAGCAGTCGGGGTGCGATGCACGCCGGCTTGCAGCACCGTTCTGCCTCCTTCCCTTTCCTCCCCTTCTCCAAGGGGCTTTGCTGGGTGCCCCAAGGGCACCAGGATGGGTGGTGGTGGCGGTGGCTGGGGGGGGGGGGTTGAATGTCTCTCCCCCATCAAGCACTGCCCGTCCTGCTGGGCAAAGGGCTGTTTAGTCTGGAGGAGGGTGATCCAGGGCCAGCGGGCGCGGGGGAGGCTGCGCACCGAGCGACGGCCACGGCACAACGAGCGCTGAAAGTCTTTCCATGTCGCGGGGCCTTGACATGACGCGGAGGAGACGGGCGGCTTCCCAAAGGCTGCGGGCTTCAAAGGCAAGGGGTGCCCCCCCCCCACCCCCATCGCCGTGCCCCCCTCATTGCCGTGCCCCTCTCACCTCGCCGTGCCCACCCTGTGAAGCTTTGGCACCTCAGAACAGCTGATCCCACCCATCCCTCACCCTGCGGTGGGCGCGGGAGAGGTAGTGGCACAGGGGCTGTGGGCTCTGAGCATGCACGCACACATGTGTGCACGGGCACACATGCGTGCGTGCCTGGGAACATGCCTGTGTGCATGGGGACACATGTATGTGTGCGTGGGTTTTGCGCTTGCGCATGGGAATGCATGCGTGCGTGCACTGGAATGTGTCTGTGTGCATGGGAACATGTCTATGCATGGGAGCATGTGTCTGTTTGCATGGGAGCACACACGTGTATCCATGGATTGTGCCTGTGTGCACGGGAACATGCCTGCATGCGTGGGAACATGGCTGTGTGCATGGGGACACATGCATGTGTGCCTGGGAACTTGCCTGTGTGCATGGGGACACATGTATGTGTGCGTGGGTTGTGCACTTGTGCATAGGAATGCGTGCATGCGTGCACTGGAATGTGTCTGTGTGCAGAAGGCGGCACAGGAGCATGTGCATGTGTGCATGGGAACGTGTCTGTGCATGGGAGCATGCCTGTTTGCATGGCAACACACACATGTATCCATGGATTGTGCCCGTGTGCATGGGAACATGCCTGCATGCGTGGGAACGTGCCTGTGTGCATGGGAATGCACGGAAGCATGTGCGTGTGTGCCGGGGAGTACACATGTGTGCAGGAGGCAGGTATCCATGTGCATGGGAACACGCAGCCGCGTACCCGAACATGCCTGTGCGCGCGGGAGCACGCCGGTGTGCACGGGGCAGGCAGGCGTGCCGCGACCCTGCGGGGCTCCCTGCGGCCCCACGCGTGGCTCATGCGTGGCTCCTGGGTGGCGCTGGGGTGGGGGGCAGGCAGGGACCCGGGGGGGGGCTGGGGAGCCCCACTCCCGGCCCTGTCTCCCTCTATTTATCAAACCAAGGGCTGATTAAGCCCTGGGGCTGGTGCTCCAATCTCCCTCTCTCTCCTCTTGCTATTAAACTCAGGGTTCAAAGAAAAGCTTTTTATTCGCACTGACAGCTTTCAGATGGAGCTAAATCTCTCCGTGCTAGAGTTTTTTTTTTTTATTCTATTTTATTTTATTATTTTATCTCTCTCCCTCCTCCCCTTCCTCTTCTTGCTGCTTTTAAATTTAAGCCTTTCCCCCTTCCTCTTCCCAAGTTGTTCGCTTCTATTTATATTGAAAAAAAAAAAAATAGACAGGGAGGAGGGGAAAAAAAAAACAACAACCACCCTCCACTGGTTTTATGCTGCTGGAGAGAAGAAAAGAGGATTTGGCTTCCTTGTGGCCCTGCCCGGCAGAGCGGAAAGGGAGAGATGGGAGAGGAGGGCAGGATGAGACCGCGGCTGGATGCTGCGGACAGGGCATCGCTCCTGTCCCCATCGCCCCCGCCGCTGTCACCACGCTGTCACGGCCCTAGCGCCAGCGCCCCGAGCCACTTGTCACCCGGCGCGAGGCAATGGGATGGAAAAAAAGCGCAACCGCTGCAGCCAGCCCCGGCATAACCCAACAGGCGCTGGCGATGGAGGGGACCCCGCGGACCCCTCGCCGGCCATCTGGGGAAACTGAGGCACAGAAGGCGGCTGAGCTCAGTCCCGCTGGTGGATCCCACCGGGGATGGGGACGCAGCCCCCCCGGGGTGCCATCCTGCCGGGTGCTGGCAGAGCGGTGCCGCGCCTCGCCAGCGGGATGTGCCGGCGCTGAGACGTGATCAGGGCTGGCACATCCCCGCGCTCCCCCCGCTCTGCCCAGCGTCGGGGGCTATTTTAGGCTCTGGCAATTTGGGTCTTTCAGCTAAACCCGGCCACGTCTCAGGGCAGGGATGTGGGTGGCTGGTGGGGTGGCCCCCAAACTGGTGACCCCCCACCCTGTGTGTCCCAGGGTGGCAGCAGGGCCCCATTCTGACCCCAAGGATGGGGAGCAGGGCTGGGACAAGGCTCCAGCAAGGTTTCCTGGAGGGGACTGGGGGGTCCTCGCTTCAGGGATGCCCCCGACCACCTTCCGCAGCATCCCCCGGTCACCGCTGGCCCCCGCAGGATGGGGACCCAACCGGCAGGTGCCCGCCCCGGCAGCGTGCTCGCCTGCAGCTCCCAGCCAGTAAATTGATATTTACTAGAGAGGGTCCCTGTTGCCATCAACAATTTATGAGCCTCCTTCGCTGCGATTAGCCCGGCATGACAGCGCTGGCCAGGAACAGGCCGAGCCGGGTGCTCTGAAAGCAGCTTGGCAGGAGAAGCCGCTTCCGCTCCTTGTTCGAAGTCACTCAATGCCCTTTTCTATTTTCTTCTCATTCCTCTTGGCTTTTTAACGCTAACGTGGCTGGATGGTGGCTGGCAAAGCTGGAGCAGCTTCGGGCGGGAGCCCTGGGATGGTGATGGTGGTAGTGATGCGGTGATGCTGGTGGTACCGGCAGCCGCGGACCCATCCCGGCGCCGGCTGCACCATTTGGGGGTGAAAGCTCTGTCGTTGTCCCCCGGCTTTGTTATCGGCCCCCGGCGCATCCTCGTCAAAAAAGCATTGACCCCGTTTGACCAAAATCTCTCTCCTATAATCCCGCTCTGATTGACATTAATTGAATATTACTATCCTTTAATTCCTCATTAATTGAATCCTGCAGCCGCTACTCCGCGGTATGGGGAGCTGGCAGCATCCTTGCCGTGCCAGCATCCTCAGTGGCTGGTTGTCCCCATCCCCATCCCCGCCATGCCAGCCTCCTCGGTGGCCAGTTGTCTCCATCCCTACCGTGCCAGCATCCTCAGCAGCCGGTTGTCCCCATCCCCATCCCCGCTGTGCCAGCATCTTCAGTGGCCGGTTGTCCCTGTCCCCATCCCTGCCGTGCCAGAATCCCTGGTGGCTGGTTGTCCCCATCCCTACTGTGCCAGCACCCTCGGTGGCCGGTTGTCCCCATCCCTGCCGTGCCAGCGTCCTGGGCAGCCGGTTGTCCCCATCCCCATCCCGGCTGCCTCCGGACCCTGCGCCCTGGCTCTGCTCCCGGCGCTGGCGGGTCCTCCCCATCCCGGCAGGAACGGAAAGTATTTCAACACCATCATATGACGCCAGCGCATCGTTGGCGAGCACCCAGCGCCCGGGCTCGGGAGGCACCAGGACGGGGCCGCATCCAGCCCGCTCCCCCCACCCCCCCCGGCTATCTCAGGGGGCATCGCTGCATTTGACCCCATTACTTCTGCACATGCGATGGCGGTGGCAGAACTGGGGCTGTTTTAACCTCCTCCCAGGGGAAAATCAGGCATGGGTGGCATGGGAGCACCTGCAAACTGCCCACAGACCCCCCTACAGCCACGCTGTGCCTCAGTTTCCCCCGAGGCTGGGGACACTCAGGTGTCCCCAGCATCTCTGGCAGACTGGTAGGGCGCTGGCGGGGGCCGCTCTGTGCCTCCCCCTCCGCTCCCCACTCCCCAAGCCAGTGGAAGCGAAGCTCTCCGGGGAAAGGATGCTCCAGTTATTTTCATTTTTTAAAAGGCAAAATTATAAAAACAAATGAGGAGGAGATTGGTTCCCCTCCCCCGGCCCCGCCGCCTCTCCTCTCCACCCGCTTTTGGCAGTGCCGAGCCCCACGGCCTCCCTGCGCCCCAGCCAGGGTCACCTTGGCTGTGCCACCCTGGCACAGCATCCCCCAGGGCTCCGGGATGCAGGACGGGCACCCATCAGGATCGGGGCCCCCCATCCCCTCTGTGCCACTGAAGTGCCCACGGTGAACCTGGCTCTGGGTGTCCCTCCATGTCCCCTGCTAAGTGCCACGGCATAACCCCCCGCCACGGCACTGTCTCCTCCCATAACCTCCCGATTTCTCATTTCCCAGCCCGGTTGCCATCGCTGTTGACACCAATCTCACAACAAATTTAGCAGCTCATTTCCCATCCCATCAAATATTCCACCTCGATTACTCCCTGGGCAGGGAGATGGGTGCTGCCGTGCCGCGCCGGCACCTCCGTGTCGGACCCCATCAATAGCCTGGTGGGAAGATGCCCGTGGCGGTGGGGACACCCCCTGGTACCCTGGGTACCACATCCTGGGCAGCATCCTCAGGTCGCCCTCATCCCCAGGAGATGCTGGAAACTGAGGCAGGGGAAAGGGAGAGATCAAAGGATGACGGGCATCCACCAGCCCAAGGATAACCATGTCCCCTCCGCCGCCACTGCGACCCCCCCACTTCTCTTCCCATCCCATCCCCAAATTTTCCACCCGAATCTCCTGCCTTTTACAAGCAGCCAGGGCGCACAGCGGGGGAAGATGGGCCGAGGCCCCAGGTCGTCATTAAAGGCAGGGTAAAAATACGCAACGCGGGGACCATGCAAAACAATTTTCAATTAAAATCTCGTTGGGAAGAGGCATAAATACCGGGGGAGATGACGTGGTGGAATTGGGTTCTATTTTTCCTTCCTGAGGAGCCTTAAATATTCCCCACCTAATAATAATAATATAAAAAAAAAATGAACTCCCGACTTACGAAACAACATATAAATTCCCCTCGTAATTACATTACTTTCAGCGCTGCAAAGATGCCAATAAAATATAAACCAGCACTGGGCAGAGAGAGAGAAAATATAGAAGAAAATAAATGAATTGCTTTAGTGCGGTACAGCAAACGAGCCAGGCTGGGGTGGGGCGGGGGGGGGGGGGGGAACTGTGGGGGGCAGGACCCCGATTGCTGCCCCACGGGACCCCCCCGAGGACACCACTGCTGCCCCACAGGTCTCTGTGCTCATCCCCACATGGGGGTCCAGGGTAGGGCACAGCCCCCCCAAGGGGGATCCATCCCCAGGGGACCCTGGTTGGGGGGTCCCAGCAGGAATCCCCGGACCCCCACATCCTGCTCCTGCCCCCCCAGTGCAGGCAGAGGCTGTGGGGGTGGGAGTGGGGAGCTTTGTCTGCCGCCCACCCGCCCCGTGCTGGGAAGGACCCGTTGGCCGCCCAAAGTTGGTGGAAAAACTCGGCCCCTTTCTGCTGCCGTTAATGCCGGTGAAAGGGGGCAGCCAGGCAGAAAGACAAAGGGCTCGGCGGGCCCCGAGCGGGGCGATGCGGGGGGCACGGGGGGCACAGGCGGCTGTGCGGGGCACGGGGGCATAGGGGGCTGTGGGGAGCTGCAGGGGCATGAGGGGCTACAGGGGCACAGGGGGTGTGGGGGGCTGTTGGGGGCTGCAGAGGGATGGGGGCTACAGGGGGCATGGGGGGCAACAGGGGTGCAGGGGGTGTGGGGGGCTACAGGGGGCACAGGGGTGCTGGGCAAGGCTGGCCAGCCAGGCTTACAAGGGGCAATGCGGGGGGCACGCACCGGAGGGGTGTGCTTGCATGGGAGCACGTGTGTGTGTGTGTGTGTGTGTGTGTGCATGCAGCAGCTGTGTGGTTGCATGGGAACACATGTGTCTGCATGCAGCAGCTGTGTGGTTGCATGGGAACACGCGTGTGTGCATGCACCAGCTGTGTGCTTGTGTGGAAGCATGTGCATGTGCATGCACCAGCTGTGCACACGTGTGCATGCACTGGCTGTGTGCTTGCACAGGTGTGTGTGTGCATGTGTGCACACCAGCTGTGTACTTGCACAGGTGTGCGTGTGTGTGTGTGCACCAGCTGTGTGCTTGCATGGGCATGTGTGTGTGCCCGCACCAGCCTGTGTGCTCGTGCAAGAACGTGTCAGGGTGTGCGCACGCACCAGCCGCATGCTTGCACAGAACAGCGTGCGTGCACACCAGCTGCGTCCTTGCAATGGTGCACATGTGCGTGCATGCATGCACCGGCTGTGTGCTTGCATGGGAGCGTGTGTGTACGTGTGTGCGTGCACCCGCTGCGTGCCTGCACAGGAACATGCATCTGTAAGAGCTGGCGGTGCAGGCCCAGGCCACGCGTGTGGAACACGTGTGTGCAGCCGTGTGCACGGCTGGGTAAGGACAGACACCCCCAGATGACCTTTGCCCCCCCTACAGCACCTCCGGGTGGGGGTCCCTGCTGGGTCTGGGGGGCTTTGCCTCCTCCCTGCTCTGGCGCCTTTGATGCTCAGAGGCTCCGCAGGAGGGGGGCAGGGCGCAGATCGGAGCTGCCTTCGCACCCCAGCCTTCCTCCTCCTCCTCCTCCTCCTCCCAGCGCTGCCCTTTGCACCGCTGCCAAACAAAGGCCTGGGCTGCAGATGTGCGGGGCGCTGCAGATGTTGCTCCCACCCGGGGTTCCTGGGGTCAGCCCCCCCCCCCCCGCCCCCCCTTACCCAGAGCATCCCACCCCACGCAACGTCCCCAGGGACACCCAACAGCACCCAGAGGGTCCCAGCCCCCACAGCGACAGCGCAGACCCTGGTCTGAGCCCCCCCCATTGCTGCAGGGGGGGGGTTGGGCGTCCCAGCCCCCTCCCCATCCCCCCCAGCAGACAGAAGGAGCTGGCAGAGCCTCTCCCCTTGTTATTTCCTCTTCATTTCTGGGGCTGTCAGAATTATGGAGCAGTGCTGTTTATTGGCTTGAGTTTAATTAATTTGTGTAATATCCCTGTTAGGAACAATGTCTAATTAAGACTTTTGTTTGTCTGTGCGCGTTGATGGGGGGGTGGGGGAGCTCTTCTTTGGGAAAAAGGGGAGGGGGGGGAATAAAATTCCCTAATCATTAATGAAGGGGGGGAAAAAAAAATATTTAAACAGTGCTGGCATCCTTCCACCAAGCTGCTGGTAAGCGCTCTCGTTACAGATGTCTTAATGAGACATCTCTTAATAATGGGATTATCATTCACATTGAATCGGGACAAGCAGCTGTGAGAGCGCAAGGCTCCGATACGGGCCTCCGCATCCCGACGGATGGAAAAGGATGAGTCAGAGGATGAGCCCCGGGCTCCTGAGCTCTCGCAAGGGACGGCGATGGCACCGTGCCTCAGTTTCCCCACGGGTGGCTCGAGTCCCGGCCGGTAAAAGCAGCGCCGCCAGCACCGGTAACGGGATGAGGTTAAATCCAGTATCTCCGACGGAGCTGGTAGCGGCCCGTTTCCATCCCTGGCAAATGGGGTTTAATAAATAATAATAAAAAAAAAACTAAATGGGAGGGAATGGGAGTTTGAAGGGAAGGGGGGAAAAAATTCATGGGGATGGGGGGTGGGTTGGCATCCCTCTCCGGCAGGACCCCCATTGCGGTGGGGACCCCAGGTTGTCCCCCCGCCTGGGTGCTCCATCCCCCCTCTCTCCCAAGGGGATGATATGGGCAGGAATTCCGGCTCCTTCCTCCCCAAGCGTGGCAACCAGGGCTTGGGGGGGGGGGGGGGAGGGGAACAGAGCCCCCCAAGATCTGCCCACCCACCCGCTGGGCTCCCCAGCTGCCACATCGCGGCCCCCCCCCCCCAAACCAGCCACGTGCCCCCCGTGAGGATGTGGGGCTCTCGGGCCCCCCAGGGCCCCCCCCCCCCCCCACTTAGGATATCTTGGAGGGGGGGGTCCCATGCAAGTTTGAGCCCAGCAGCTCCCACACCCCACGCTGGGTGCTGGGGTCCCCGCAGCTTGGGGGAGGGGGTTACAAGCATCGTGCCTCTGACTGGGGGGGGGGGGATCCTGGGGTTGGGGGGGGCGGGGGGGCACAGCACTCCCTCCCCTCTGGGGCTCAGCAAATCCTGCTCAGGAGAAGCTGGAGCTGGAGGGAGCAGCCCTGGCTCCCGCTCCCAGCTCCTGCGGTCAGAGCCCAGCAATGATCCCACAAGCCTGGAATTTGAGGAATTTCCTGCCAAGGCTCTCTGGAAGACGAGGGAGAGAAAAAAAAAAAAAAAAAACAAAAACCCAGAGCTTAACCCTCAGCTCCCCGCGGCCGCCCTGCAGCGGGCAGGGGGCTCAGACCCCAGGCAAGGGGCTGGCAGGGCTGGGGGGGGGCATTTTAAGGGGGAAGAATTTACCTTTGGGGGTTCCTTCTCGCTGCTCCCCAGCTTTTTTGGGGGCCAAGGCTGCGGGCCCTGCCTTGCGCTGCCCGAGTTGACGGGCAAAGCAAACCACGTCGTGCCTCAGTTTCCCCACTGCTGCTCTCCTGCCTCCTGCCTGGCCCCGGGGAGCCTGCTCCAGCCTCCACCCAAACACACCATCCCACAGCCCCCAGCCCCCCACCCCGCACCCCCCAACCCGCCCTGAGTCCCCCCTGACACCTCCAGCAACCCAGCGGCCCGGCCAGGGGGGCTCAGCACCCACAGCCCTCCCTCGGGGGGCACCCGAACCAAGGCTGGCAGTGGCGCCGGATGGGAAATCCCCTCTCCAATGTTTAAAGCTATTGTTTTAAATCAAATCCACTTGAAAGGTGGGGATTTTTAAATAAAAACCAAAAAGGAATGGGAGGGGGGAGGAGAAGGGTTAGGGGGGTCCTGCTCTGCCGGGGGGGAGCGGTGGGAACCCCAGACCAGCCCCACTTTGTCCTGGACACCCTGCGAGCAGCGACACCGGGATATTCCCTTCTCCGGCACCGCCCGGGAGGATGCTCAGAGGCAACCTGGGTGGGGGCAGCCTGGGTGCCCCCCAACCCCGCAGCTCCCACAGGATGGGGCTCGCTGCGTGTCGCCGGTGTCGGGGCCCAAGGGTGGTGGGTTTCCCCGGGGCAGACCCCGGTGATGGGGGTGCAGCCTTCATCCCGCTCCTCCTCCCGGCCCGGTGGCGATGCTCCTGCAGGCGCAGCGGGGTGGATGCCCGCACCCCCTTGCACGCACACACACACACGCTCCCTCGCACACCCCCACACATGTGCTCCCTTGCACGCCTGCACGCTCCTTTGCACGCCCGCACACTCCCTTGCACGCCTGCACACTTTCCCCCGCTCCTTTTCTTTGCTGTTCCTATGGCAACCCTTCCAAGGCACACAACCGCTCTCCGATTGGAAATAAAAGTTGTTTTTCCTCCCCTCCTCCTTTACTCCACTCTTTCGCTTTCTCCCCCCCCCCTCTTATTTTGATTTCCATTTGGATCATAATCCGCCCGTTGCCATGGCAGCGCTGGCAGCCCTTTATGTCCCAGCCCTTGCAGAAAAGGCCTCTCTCCCCCTTTTTCCCTTCCCTGCGCCTTCCCCAAGTGGGTTTGCTCTTTACATTCCTCCTTCCTGCCATCCCCTCGCGGCAGCGACCCCAGCAGCGTAGGGATCCAGCCCAGCACCGGGGCCTGGCGTCACCGGCTGTGCCACGTCTGATGCCACGCCGGCGGGACTTTTGCGGTGGGTGGGTGGAAAAGAGCTTGGTTTTCAGCTCCAAGAGATGTATCCCAGCAAAGTCCAGGCTGGATCCTGGACCAGAGCTCCATCCCTTTTCCAGATAACCTTAACTCTGCCCCATTGCCTGGCCGTGCTCCTCACTGGAGCATCCTCCCCTTGGGGATGGTACCTGGGGGTTCCTCACTGGAGCATCCTCCCCTTGGGGATGGTACCTGGGGGCTCCTCACTGGAGGATCCTCCCCTTGGGGCTGGTACCTGGGGGCTCCTTGCTGCAGCATCCTCCCCTTGGGGCTGGTACCTGGGGGGCTCCTTGTTGGAGCATCCTCCCCTTGGGGCTGGTACCTGGGGGCTCCTCGTTGGAGCATCCTCCCTTTGGGGCTGGTACCTGGGGGCTCCTCGTTGGAGCATCCTCCCTTTGGGGCTGGTACCTGGCACTGCCACTTGCCCGTCCCAGAGGGTGATGTGGTGGCCACGCTGCCACTGAAAGAAGTCACGTGGGTCACACTGCCAGCGCGGGATGGTCCCTCCGTCCCCTCCGTCTTCCCTGCCCGCCGCCTCCCTCCCGCGCCGTGCCCACTCCTGGCTGGGAGCAGGAGGTTATGAAAATGAGCTGTGTGCCCAGGAGACTGTAATTATCTGCTAAGTGTGAAAGCTAGAGTGATTAATTAAGAGATAATAAAAAGAAAAGGAGGCTAGAGAGGGAATAACGGATGCTTTGATGATAAAACCTGAGGTAAGGCAAGCAATTAGGGGAATCTTTATGGAGAGTTAGCTATAATCCCCACGCTGCCCGTGTGGTGGGGGGCTGCGTGTCAGCTGGATGCACAGATGGACCCACGGACAGCAGTGGCGGAGCAGCGAGGCCAGGCAGCCACAGTGTGCCACAGTCCTGTGACCGGAGCTGGCTCCGGCATCCCTGGGGATGTGCTCACCGGGCCGGGCGTGCATCCTGGTAAGCCGGGCAGTAGGATCCCAGGTAGGATCTAGGCCAGGAGGAAAGCTGGCTTGGGATTAAACCAATCCCGAATTAAAGGATGGGAATGTAATTAATGCTGCTCAGCTCTGGTCAGTGGGGGAGAGGTGCCCAACGACCCTGGTTTCACCTCTGGATGGTTGCGGCGCCAGAGGTCACTGCGGACGGACACACGGATGGCTCTGGACACACGGATGGCTCCGGACACACGGACGGCTCCAGGTCCCGCAGAAAATGGGTGGGACGCTGTGGGCGCAGGCGGCGCTCCGGGCTGGCGGAGGAGGCTGCCGGGGGGCTCGGTGGATGGGCTGGCTGCTCCCCGCCAGCAAAGCGGGCCCCGGCGTGGCAGCGGGTGATTCAGCCTGGCACGGGATGCCCAGGCAAGTCCCGGCACGGGGCGGTGGCTCCGTGGCAGGGCTCGTCCCGCCAGCCCCAAAGGCTGCCTTGGCCCCAGCACCACAGCGGGGCACAGCCCGGAGCAGGATCTGGCCCCCCTGCAGAGCTGTGATGCATCCCTCGCTGGCTCCACTCCCTGTCGGAGAGATGGGGGCAACCCCAGGGTGGGGAAGGGGCTTCGGCCCCTTCCCGCACCTGCCCCGGAGAAGGGAAAAGCAGCGGCAAAACCCCACCAGTGCCTGCAAGCCCTGATCCCAGTTGCCAAAATGGTTTCCTGAAGGGTGGCTGCGGTGACCTGCCGTGGCTCTGTCCCCTCCACCGAGGGGTTTTGGGGATGGGGGTCTGGAAGGGTGTTGGATATGATCACGGTGATCCAGGCTCCCGCCTGGAGGGGACACGGGGGGCAGTTGGCAGGGGACAGAGCTCGGCCACCGCTGCCGAACACGGTGAGGCCAAACAGGAGCCAGAGATGGATCTGGCGGCTCCGGTGCACGGGCAGTGGGCTCACTCCAGGCGAGCAGCCTGGAGACCCCCAGGATTGGGCGAGAGCCCAGCGGCCACCAGCGTTGCCACCGCTCTTTGAATGCCCACCCAGGGCATGATGCCAAACGCTACCGGCTCCGGCACAGCCCCCAGCCCCAGGGAGGAGGGGTGAGGGCCACCATACTCCCCCCCCCACACACACGACCATCTCCCAGGGGCTTTTATCACCCTGCAGCAGACAACAATCATCTTAAAACCACATCACGCCAAGCGCGGCTCCGGCAGCGTGCGGGGAGGCCAGCCACCACGGCTCCTGCACAGGGAGGACAGGCA
Source organism: Falco rusticolus (assembly GCF_015220075.1). Taxonomy (NCBI): domain Eukaryota; kingdom Metazoa; phylum Chordata; class Aves; order Falconiformes; family Falconidae; genus Falco; species Falco rusticolus. Next base: position 2,113,686 of record NC_051205.1, on the reverse strand, counting down.
GGTGCCCACCACCATCCTCATCATCCCTCCGGCTGCGCTGAGACCACCAGGACCCTCCTGCACCTCCTTCCCCCTTGGGGAGCCACCGAGGGCATTAACGTCCTGGAGCGGGGCTAGTCAGGGTGGCCCTGTGCCCTGGCACTGTCCCTCCTGCCCCAGCACCATCTCTCCTGCCCTAGAAATCGGGCGCCACAAGGGGCCACATCCTGCCATCCAAGCTCCATCCAAGCTCCATCCAAGCACGCCTGAAAAAGTCACCAGCAAAGGGACCAGCCTGACCTCAAGCCACCCGGTGCCACCCCTGCTCCTTCAGCGGTGACATCTCCCAGCTCAGCAGGGGCGTGCTGGGTCTCAGAGCCACACACTGTGGGAGCTACAAGCCCCCCAGGATGACACCCCCCCCCCCTGCTGCCACCCCTCCATCAGCCCCTGTTTCTCTGCTGTTTCAATTTTACTGCTTTTGAGAGGGAAGGGGGTGGGGGGCATGAAAAAAAAAAACCCACAGAGAGAAAAAGAATCACCCAGAAAATGAATAAATATTTCAATTTGAGGTGCAATCACGGCGAGTGATTGAAACGGGGGGAAGAATAATGGGTTTCATTTAGATAAGATACAGAAAATTATTTAGTGAGAAATGAAGAGTGATGAAACCCATTCAACATCTTTGTGTGCAAGGACGTGAATGGCACCGACCCCCCCCCACGCACACGCCGGCCGGCACAGCCCCAGGGGGGCAGGGAACCCCAAATTTTGCCCCCTAACAGCAGCAGGACCCCACACACACACCCAGCACCCCAGTTTAGAGCAACGCTCCGCGGCGTGAGCAAGACTTAGCTGGTGGGGACAGTGACGGGACAGGGATGCTCGAGGGGGGGGACCCTCACCCAGGGATGAGACCCCAGCCCCACCGGAGCCCCGGGCCCAGCCATCTGGCTTTTCCCTCGGCCGAAGTGGCGATGCCGGAGCTGGGCCCCTCTCGCTGCCGAGATCCACATGGCACCGGGCGGGAGAGCGGGTGCTTTTGTTCCTGGGAGGGCAGCGGAGCCCCCCGCGCTCCCCCCAGCCCTGCGCGGGGGTGCCTGGGATCTGCCCCCCCCCCCCCCCCCAGCCCCCTAAGAGGCTTTGCACGCTCCTTTTAAACCCTGGGTCGACTCAATTTTTTTTCCCTCCTCCTGGCATCTTAGCAACGCCGCCCCCTTAATTAAAAATTAGATTGGATTTTGCAGCTGGGAAGGAGCCGGAGGCCGTGCAGGGGCTGCCTTGGCCAGCCCTGGGCCGAGCCGGCTGAGACCTCGCCAGCTCGCTGCACGCATGGCGCGCTCCCCCGCCGCCCTGGCGTGGGGCTTCGGGGAGGTCCTGGGGGGACACACCCCGCTGTCCCCCCCCAACCCACCCTTCTGCGTGACCTTGGCCGAGCGAGTCCCTGTGCCTCAGTTTCCCCAGGCTGGCACGGCGCAGTACCTTGGGGGGGAGACAGGGGCCAGGGAGGGGGGGCTCTGGCTGACCCCCAGCTTGCAGCAAGCCCTAGGAAGCAAATGGGGGGGGGGGGGGGCAGAGGGTGCCCCACACTCCCCCTGGCAGGGGCTGCCTGGGCTGGGAGCAGGGGGTCCTGGCTGTCCCCCAGAGACACCCCCTCGGCTCCCGGCCCGGACCCCCCCGTCACCCCCAGCCCTGGGTGCCCCCCCTCAGCAATTGGGGCGCCCAGGGTCAGGTCCCCACTGCTAACGGGACCCTAGTGACCCCGGTCTGTCCCCCCTCCCTTCCTGACACCCCCAACTAACCCACCCAAGCAGTGCTGACCACCCCCTACCCCGGCTCCCCCCGCCTCGCCGCGACCCCCCCCCCCCCCCCCCCCCTCCCCCGGCTCCGGCAGCACGGGGAGTCCCGCAGGACCGGGACGGGGGGGACCAGGACACAGATTCGGCGGGGGGGGGGGGGGGGGGGACACGGACACGGGACACACACGACACAAGACCCCGACCCCCAGCCCGGGACATCCATCAAGAGCAGAACCGGGGGAACAGCCGCAGCCCCGGGCTGGGGAGACCCGGCCCATCGGGACCACCCGGTAAGGGGGGGGGGTTAACGAGGACCGGCCCCGGGGTACCGGCCCCGGGGGGCTGGGATGGGGGTGTCCCACCAGAACTAGCACCCCCTCCCCCAAGACCGAACTGCTGCCGCCGCGTTCCCCGGCTGGAGCCGCTCTCATCCCATCGGGACCGGGCGGCACCGGAGCCGCTGCCCGAGCCGGGCCGCAGCGCTGCCCGCCGAGTTCCGACTCGCACTTCGGCGCTGCCCGGTACCCGCTGTCCGGTAACCCCGATGCCCCGTGGCCGGTACTCGGTACCCGATGCCCGGTGGCCGGTACTCGGAGCCCGGTGTCCAGAGCCCGATGCCCCCTGTCCAGTACCCGGAGCCCGGTGTCGGTACTCCCGATGCCCTGTACCCGATGCCAGGAGCCCGATGCCCGGTGTCCGGTACCCGCGATTCCCGGAGCTCGATGCCCCGTGTCCGGTACCCCCGATGCCCCGCGCCCGATACCCGGTGTCCGGTACCGGGAGCCTGATGCCCCGTGTCCAGTATCCCCGATTCCCGGTGTCCGGTACCTGGAGCCCGATGCCCCGTGTCCGGTACCCGGAGCCCGATTCCCGTTGTCCGATACCCCCGATGCCCGGAGCCCGATTCTGGGAGCCCGATGCCCCGTGTTCGGTACCCGGAGCCCGATTCCCAGTGTCCGGTACCCCCGATGCCCGGAGCCCGATTCCCGGTGTCCGGTACCCGGAGCCCGATGCCCGGTGCCTGGTACCCGCGATGCCCCGTGTCCGGTACCTGGAGCCCGATGCCCGGTGGCCGGTACCCCCGATGCCCGGTGGCCGGTACCCCCGATGCCCGGTAACCCCGATGCCCGGTGGTCGGTACCCCCGATGCCCGGTGGTCGATACCCGGAGCCCGATGCCCGGTGGCCGGTACACGGAGCTCGATGCCCGGTGGCCGGTACCCCCGGTGGCCGGTACCCCCGATGCCCGGTAGCCGATACCCCCGGTACCCGGTGGCCGGTACCCGGAGCACGATGCCCGGTGGCCGGTACCCCCGATGCCCAGTACACCCGGTGCCCGGTACTCCGGTGCCCGATGCCGGTGGCGGTGCCCGATGCCCGGTACCCACCTTGCCCGTGGGAGTCCGCGAGAGTCAGGAGGCAGAGGAGGAGGACCCGCATGCTCCCGTCCCGGCCGCGCTGCGGGCAGGGGGCGCGGGGGGTGGCCGCTGCCCCGCTCCGCCGCCCCGCTCGGCCCCGCGCCCCGGTACCGGCCCCGTTAGAGCATGGCCCGGCCGGGCAGGGGCCGGGGAAGGGCCGCGGGCTCCGCCGCTCCGCTCCGCGCCGCTCCGCGCCGAGCCCCGGAGTGCGCTGCCGGCGGGGCGGGGCGGGGGGGGCGGGGGGGGCGGGGGGCGGGGCGGGGCGGGGGGGGGGGCGGGGGGGGGGGGGGGGGGCAGGGCGCCTGTTCGCGCGTCACGCGTGGTTTGGGGCGGGCGTGTGCGTGTTGGGGCGTGTGCGTGTGTGTCGGGGTGTGCACATGTGTGTTGGGGCATGTGCGTGTGTGTTGGAGTGTGCACGTGTGTGTTGGGGCGTGTGCGTGTGTGTTGGGTCATGTGCATGTACGTCGGGGTGTGCACATGTGTGTTGGGGCATGTGCGTGTGTGTTGGAGTGTGCACATGAGTGTTGGGGTGTGCATATATTTGTTGGGGTCTGTACATGTGTGTTGGAGTGTGCACGAGTGTGTTGGGGCATGTGCATGTATGTCGGGGTGTGCACATGTGTGTTGGGCCATGTGCATGTGTGGTGAAGTGTGCACATGTGTTTTGGGGTGTGTGCGTGTGTGTCGGGGTGTGCACATGTGTGTTGGGCCATGTGCATGTGTGGTGGAGTGTGCACATGTGTGTTGGGGTGTGCACATGTGTGTTGGGGCATGTGCGTGTGTGTTGGGGCATGTGCATGTATGTCGGGGTCTGTACATGTGTGTTGGGCCATGTGCATGTGTGGTCGAGTGTGCACGTGTGTTGGGTTGTGCATATATTTGTTGGGGTCTGTCCATGTGTGTTGGGGTCTGTAGGTGTGTGCTGGGGTGTGTGCGTGTGTGTTGAGGTGTGTACGTGTGTGTCGGGGCGTGCACGTGTGTTGGGGCATGTGCTTGTGTGTTGGAGTGTGTTCATGTGTGTTGGGGTGTGTGCGGGTGTGCACATGTGTGTCGGGGTGTGCATTTGCTTGGGTGTGCATGTGTATGTTGGGCTGTGTGCTTGCATGTCTGTGCATGTTGGGGTGCATACATGCACGTTATGGGTTTGTATCCACATGTTTGGCTCACTGGGGTGTTTTCACACATGTGCATGTATGTCGGGGTGTCATTTCCATGTGTGTGTATGTTTGTGCATTGTTCGTGTGCCGGTGTGTATGTGTGTGCAAGCATGTTGGGGCATGTACACACACATGAGCGTGGCGGGGTGGCTTTGTGCTTCCATGTGTGTCCATCTGTGCATGCCTGTACACGTGTGTGTGGGGTGCGTGTCTCTGTGTGCGCGTGCACCCTGAGGTACACGCACACTGTAGGTGGCCGGGCATGTGCACCCACCCCGGACCCTGTGGCACCCACCAGGGACCCCACAGCACCCACCAGGGACCCTGCACCACCCACGAGACCCCACCCCACCCACCCAGACCCCACAGCACCCACCCAGGACCCCATGACACCCACCCAGGACCCCGCACCACCCACCCTGAACCCCACAGCACCCAGCATCCCCGCGGGTGCCGGCGCTGAGCCCCTCGCCCCCTGCCCACACGCCACGGCCCTTGCTGGTGGGCAAAGCTCCAGCTCCCGCCGTGTGGGCTTGGTTGATTTTTTTTTTTTTTTTGGGTGGTTGTTGTTCAGTTTCTTTTTTTTTTTTCCTTTTCTTATTTTTTCCTTATTTTCTTTTTTTTTTTTTTTTTCTTTTTTTTTTTTTTTCTCTGAAATAGGATTTCTGGCCCTGAGGGTTTTAGAGAAAACGTCGCGAATGGGAAGCAGCGCGGGCAGCCGGAGTCAGCAGGCGTCTCCCACGCTCTGCCAGGATCCAGGACCCACCGCACACCCCAGCACCGAGGCCAATGTTGGGGTCACCCCTCCCCCCTAGCACCCAGGCTGATGTTGGGGCCCCCCCCCCAGCACCCGGGCCAGTGTTGGGGTCCCCCCTCCCCCTCAGCACCCAGGCCGATGCTGAGGTGTCCCCCCACCTCCACCCATGGGGCAGGCGGGGGTCCCGCCCCCGGGGGGTGGCTGTGGTTTGGGGTCCCTGCTGGCTCTTGGGGACGCCACAGCACCCACCCAGGACCCTGCACCACCCACGAGACCCCACAGCACCCACCCTGGACCCCACAGCTCCTGGCTCGGGGTGGGGGGTCCTGGTTCCCTCCTCGCCAGGAACCTGCTGCTCCCTGCGGGGGCACTCAGGGACCCCTCGGGTGGCCTTGGGGACCCCCAAACCCCTGTGGCACAGCCCCTGGGGACACCGGTGGCCGTGCCGAGACAGATGCTTTGCGATGAAAATAAAAGATGTTTTATGAAAAGTAATAACAGCGGCTCTTCTGGTGGGGGGGGGGGAGCGGGGGGGGCGATGCAGGTTGGGCTGGCTTGGCAGGGGGAGGGGGGGGACACGAGGTGGGGTTGGGGGCACGTGGGTGCCCCCCGGCATTGCCGCGCCCGGGGGCTCCTCTTAGCCCAAATGGGGTCAAAGTCCTTGGGCACTGGAGGGTCTCGTGGGGTGGGAGGACCCCGGTGGAGCTGCCCCCCCCCGGGCACCCGGGGCTGTTGGAGCAGGAGGAGGAGGAGGTGGCCACGGAGCGGAGCGAAACACGAAGGAGTTTTCCAAGCAGGAGGAAGGGGAGCGAGGGCAGGGGTGGCAGCGGCCGGGAATTTGCTGATGGGCACACGACGCTGCCGCGTTGGCCGCCTCCTGGGTTGGGGGTCAGGGGGAGCAGCTGAGGCAGCACCAGCCCCCCAAACCTTGGCAGACTGGGGGGCACAACCCCCCCGGGGCAGCACAGCCTGGCCAGCTCCGCGTTAGCCCATCGCCCCCGGTGGGTTGAGCGAGCCTTGTGGCCACGGTGACCCTTGGGGACATCCTTGGTGGCACGGGCTCTGCGAGGCGAGAGGTCTCACCCCATCTCCCCCTTGTTCCTAGGTTGGGGTGGGGGGCTGGCAGACCCGGGGGGGGGGTACACAGCACCCCCAGCACCCTGCGGAGCTGGGACTGGCAGCGGGATTTGTTTGCTCCCACCGGCAGAGCGCCGGAGGCAGGACAGGATCCCCGCCGTGTGCGGCGAGCCGTGCGCGCCCATCTGCGCCAATAATAATAACAATCATCATGATATTTATACAGAGCCTAATGGCTCCGAGCAGCTTCCAGAACCCATTTGGAAGCAGCCAGTCGCTTTTCCTCATTACGAGCGATGTGCCGGAGCGGAATGGCTAACGAAGCCGCTCGTTAGCCGGCCCCAGGTCCGGACCCGGGGTCCCCAGGGAGGTGCGACGCTCGATGCTCCCGTGGCGGCTGAGGTGGGATGCAGGGGCGACGATGGGGAGCAAAAAACCAAATTGGAGATATTTTTTTGGCTTAGGAAAAGCACCTCGGCGGAGAAAAGCAGGATAACTCCTCGCTTAACGAAGCGGCCAGGCTGGCAAAGTTGATACCCAGCCCCTCAGACCCGCATTAAGGTCTCTTTATTATTATTATATTTATTTTTTTTTAAAAAGCAATTACGAGGAAGCCTCTTTGCCTGACTTTGTACATTCCTGCCGGTGTGACCTCTATTCCGCCGTAATTAACTAACTGCCTTCCAAGGGGGGCTGTGGTGGGCGCTGCTCACCCAGCTCCTGCCTGCTCCGATTCCCTGAGGAAAGGCAGCTTCCCTCGCCTCTCTGGCCTCCTTCCCCTCCTGCCTCCTTCCCCTCCTGCAATAACTGCTCAACTCCTTGGCCGATTTCGAAAAAATTGCACAAGTGGGTCAAAGTCACAGGGATAAAGGAGATTGGGATGATGAGAGGGGGGTGGGAACAGCGCTGGGTGAGCTCAGCCCTATATTAGACATCAGAGCATCCCCACCAGGCGCTGCAGGAGGGCACCCAACCCTCCACAATTTGCTGATGCCGTTTTTTTCTTTAATTCTTTTATTTTTCAGATGAATCCCAGGAAGAGGTGATGGAGGTGGGACTCCAGCCCGGGAGCAGCTCCCAGGGGACCATACGCTCTGGCTTCCCCAGCCGGTGTCGGGGTGGGTGCTGGGTGCCAGCCGGGTGCTGGGTGCCAGCTCGCAGCTGGTCCTCACGGAGGCATTTGCTCAACGGACACCAGACAGATGGGGACGTGCCGGAGAGCCCCCGCGGGGCTGCTGTGCCGTGGCTCCATCGCTGCCTCGATTGCTGCCGAGCCACAGCGGGGGCAGCCGGGCAGGGGGGCAGTGGGTGACGGTGCCCCAGCCCTGGCCCGGCCACTGGGACCCCATCCCCAGCATCCCAAACTGCTCAGCCAGCACCCCCCCCATGCCGACAGCGCCTGGGACTAATCCTGCTCGGGGGGGAAAATCCGCTCTCCTTCCCCCCAGCCCCAGACGGCGGCTGAGGACTGAGCCTGTTTTGCCGGCACTAATCCTGTCCCCGTAACCCGCTGCCCATGCTGCCTGCACTGCCTGTCCTTCTCCCGCTGCTCCCCATCACTGCCATGGGGGTTTCCCCCATGAAGGGCGCCTTGAGATGTGTCTCCCCTGGGTGCCGCGGTCAGGGTCCCTTTGCCCCTTGGTGCCTCAGTTTCCCCATCTCCCAAACCCTGCAGCTCCCTGGCGTCAGGCTGAGGCGAAGACACCAGATTTGGGTGCCACGGGGCAAAAAGGGGACACAACCTCGAGCAGATCTGGTGGTCCTCCTCAACCCAGGGCCAGCCAGGTGCCGTCTCGCCAGGGATTTAACCCAAACGCTGCTTCCACCATCACCCCAGGGCTGGTCCAGCCCCAGCTCCGAGCATCACCTCCACCACAGAGCGCTGGTGCGAACCAGGGGCGGGGGGCACCACCTTTTAATATTTATTCCCCCCCCTGCCCCCCACTAATTTCTGGCGTGTGCTTACATCTTCTAACGAGGGTTTTATTTGTCGTGTGTGTTTGTTTGCCTGCCGGGCTCGGCTTTCGGACAGAGGTGCTAATAAAGCAGACATCTGTCACTGGGGATTAGATTGTGTTCTTGTTAACACGCTGTTTCCTTTAAATAAATAATTGTCCCCCAAACCGGCATTTAATTATTAAAGCAAACACTGGTGCAGGCCTGGCACGTGGGTGATGGGCGAGCGGGCTCCCCAGGGACCCACCAGAGAGGCCGGGGTGGCCTTTGCGCTGAAGCAGATTCAGGAGCATCCCCAGGGGAAGCCGCCCCCATCCCCATCCCCATCCCCATCCCCTCCGTGGGGGCAAATCCGGGTGTCCCACCCTGGAAAACCATATGGCATCCTGGTCTCCTGTGAAACCCCCGGCTCCCACCAGTGAATTTTCCTCTCTCCTTCCTCCTCCTGCCCCCGAACCCCACCATCCTCCACGACTGATGGAACAGCCTCGGTCGCAGGCTGCTCCCCCATCCCAGCACCCCATGAGGTCGAGCCGCACTTAATGTATTATTTCAATCAGCTCCACTCCTGGAATAAGAGCAAAGCGCTTCGTTGAAAGCGCCGGTGGCAGGGAGAGGGGTGGTGACACCGGTGTCCCCTCGGACTCGGTGTGACCTTGGGATTGCGGCTGTTGTACTCCTGGGGCAACGCTTTAATTATGCCCAGGGCCTTGGAAAAATATGGTTCTCCACGTGCTCAAGCAAGGGACCCCCAGCTGTGGGGGTGGGGGGCTGGGGCTTGTTGGGGGTGATGGAGCCCCCCGCTTGCTGGGCAATGACCCAGCTGGGCAGCACCGTGTGCCACCGGCCATGGAGCGCAGGGAACGAGCCTGGGGTGGCTGGGGGTGTCTCAGTGCTGGGGGGGTGGGGGTGGGTTTGGGGGAGCCCCCCCCCCCGAGTCCCCCCTGTGATGGGGGAGAAGGGCAGCAGGGCTGGGAGTGGGCGCTGCTTCCCCAGGCATCGCTGTGGGAAGCTGCTGGACCCTGGGATTGGGGGGGGACGGGACACCCTGGGATCGCTGCTTGATCCTGGGATCACTGTGGGACCCTGGGATTGCTGTGGGACCCTGAGATCACTGTGGGACCCCGGGATCGCTGTGGGACCCTGGAATCACTGTGGGACCCTGGGATTGCTGTGGGACTCTGGGATCATGGCTGGACCCTGGGATTGCTGCTTGGTCCTGGGATCGCTGTGGGACCCTTGCTGCTTGGTCCTGGGGTCACTGTATGGCCCTGGCATTGCTGCTGGATCCTGGGAACACTGTGGGACCCCTGGGAATGCTGCTTGATCCTGGGATTACACTGTGGGACCCTGGGATTGCTGCTGGACCCTGGGATCGCTGCTTGGTCCTGGGATCACTGCCTAACCCCAGGATCACTGTGGGACTCTGGGATCACTGCCTGCCTGGTGCCTGTGGCAGGAAGGAGGATGCTCAGCCCCCTGGGGTGCGGACAGTCCCTCTGGGACCAGCACTTGGGGCAGACCAGCATCCATCCTGCCTGGTACCCAGCAGCTGTGGGATGGGGTGGCACCAGGGATGCTCTTGGGATGAAACGTCACGGCAAAGCGAAGCCCTCGGGTGCCCCGGCAGGGCTCTCCTTCCTAATCGTCCTTATTTGCCCAGGCCTAATTCATAAATCAGCAGGCGCGAGTAATTTCCCCAGGAGAGCATTTAGACGGGAGATTGAATGAGTAATTTACTGGGAACATTAAGACAGCACCAGATAACTTATTTATGAGAACTTTTTGACAGATCTGCCACTCAATAATTTATGCCGCGAAGCATTTAGTCAGGGTCACCAGTAAATAATTCACTTATTATAAACTATAGAAGGTTTTATGAGACGCTGAATTATTATCTCGCACCAGATTCGGGGCTGTAAATATGGAACCGATGATGTCCCGGTAATGGAGGTGTCCCCACCTCAGGTGCGCTGAGACCCGATGCTGCGGCACACTTGATGCAGCGGCTGCACCGGGGTGTGTTTGGGTCCTACCAGGTACCGGGGGGGCTGCCACCCCCCCCGGGCTGCGGTGGCCTCTGGGAGGAAGAGATGTTGATGCATTTTGGGGCAGCTGCTTGTGCAATAGATGAGGGAACTGGGTGTTACGTCACGTCCTTGAGAGATTTTATTAGAACAATCATGGTTTTCCCCATCTGGGGAAACTGAGGCAGGGCAGCCACCGCTCCTGGAGCCCAGAGTACGGGCTCATCACTGCCGTGGGAGTGGTCCCCAGGGAATGGTGATGCCGGGGGGCTCAGCCACTCCTGGATCTGCTGAGACCTCACCCCCCAGCTTGGTGGCTGTCCCTGGTCACGATGTGGACAGCGGCCACCACCAGCAGCAGCAGCCCAAAGATGACGGCCACCAGATAGCCCTTCACCACGCAGTAGCCATTCTGTGCTGGGCACATCCCCGACCTCCCCCCCTTGTCCAGGGGCTGCCCCCCACCTGTGCCCTGTGTCACGGTGTCTCTGCCATGTGGCTTGGTCGCTTCCCAGGGTGCCACAGTGCTCCTGCTGTGTCCTCCTGTGCCACCGGTCCTGGTCACTGTCTCAGATGAGCCATCTGTGAGCACAGGGCATGGCATGAGCCACATGTGGCTGTTTTGGGGACAGGGGACTGGCCCCTGCCTTGAGGGGTCTGGGTGCCACCAGAGCTGGGTGCAGCACCCTGGGCGTCTAGGTGCCACCAGGGCTGGGTGCAACATCTTGGGGGGTCTGGGTGCCACCGGGGCTGGGTGCAGCATCCTGGGGGTCTGGGTGCTACTAGAACTGGGTGCAGCATCCTGAGGGTCTAGGTGCCATCGGGGCTGGGTGCAGCACCCTTGGGGGGGTCTGGGTGCCACCGGGGCTGGGTGCAGCCAGTGCAGTGGGTGAGCTCAGACATCAAAAGAGGAAAGGGAATTTCTCCACCGCTGACTACCTGCCCATCCTGGGCTCCTCCTGATGGTCAAGGGTGGGGGGTGCCATGGGATGGGTGGACTCGGGGCACGCAGTGGCAGCCCACCCCCATGGGGACATAGCTGTGGTGGACCGAACCCAAGCCTGGTCCCCATGACCCTCCTCCCTCCATCCTCGAACTCACCATGAACCATCAAATAGTAGTAAAAGGTCTTCGGCTTGGTGGGGTCGGACAAAGTGTCCACGGTCACCTCATAATTCCCGGCGTCCTCCAGCCTCAGCAGCCTGATCTCCAGTGAGAGGTTGCTGGGGTGGATGAGCAGCCGGCCGTGGAACCTCGGCAGGAGGCTGAAAGTGAACATGCTCTTCGTGGGCTTGGCCTCGGCTATGTGGGTGCCTCCGAACCTCCAGGTGACCCTCACGATGTTCGCAGAGATGGAGCGCAGGGCTGGGAAGCACAGGGACTGTCCCTTCACCCCCTCCAGCCACTTCATGCCGTGGCAGAGCTGCAGACCTGCCAAGGGATGGTTGTGCTGAGGACCACAGGGTGTGGTGAGGTCAGCAGGGTGAGCGAGGGTGGTCTCCATCTCCCCACCTCCCTTCAAAAAAGACCACCCTGAAGCATCCCTAGGGATGGATGCTGGTGCATCCCAGCCCTGCCTGCAGCAAACTGCCCCCCCCAGCCCCAGCAGCATCCTTACCCCTGGGTGCTGCCAGCAGTGCCCAGCAAAGCAGCGTGGCCCTGGCTCCGGCCATGTCCCCTCCTTGTGTGGGGCTGGCTGGGGGGTTGAGCGGATGCTGTGACCCCCGACCCGTGGGGCTGAGCCCCACAGGGGCAGGAAACCGCCTGGGGCCGGCGGGAGGATTGCAGGGGGCTCACTGCCAGGAAGGACACTGGGTGCTCGTGGGATGAGGGAAGCGGTGACTCGGCCGGTGGGTCGGGCTTCGCTGAGGAAGCGATGGCAGCTGGTGTGTGCCAGGGCGTGCCAGGGCCTGACCCTGCCCTGGGGGATGGGCAGGAGAGGAAGGGGCAGCTCCCACTTCACCGGTAACGTGTGGGTGGTGAATAACCGGCGGAGGTGCTGGGACCGGTGGCCGAGGGGATGCAGGGGTTTGGGGTGCATGGGCAGAGCTGGGGTCCTGCCCTTGTGCAACCCGGCCCTTTTCCCATTGGAACCAGCTGGGAACAAGGACACAGCTGCAGGCGCTGCCCCCCAGGACAGGTGAATTTTGGCTGGGGCTGGGGGATGCTCAGCCACTCTGCACGATGCTCTCAGTGGAAGCCTGGATGCCACCCCTGCACAGCCTCCGTCCCTGCCCCGCTCACAGGCGAAGGTGCCCACCCGGTTATTGCGTCGCGGAGTGATTTGGGATCAGCACACGGAGCCAGACCTCAGCTCAGGATGGATGCTGGGGGGGGGGGGGGGGGGGCGTCAGGGACCTCAGCCCAGGGCCAAGCTGAGAGCCCCCAGGGATGAGCCCAGCCTGGCTGCCACCGAGCATGGTCGCATGCTGCCACCTCTCGGGCAGAGCCACGCTCCGGCCTGGGAGAGGATTTTGCTTCAAAAATCCTGTGGCTTTTCCTCCCTTGGTGGTTCAGAAGCAGAGCACAGGCGGGATGCTACGGGGATGGGCTGCAGCCCCATTAAAACAGGAAAGCATTAAAAAAGCTGCCGGCGTGAGAAGGGCAGGGGGGCTGTGGGGGTCCCCACGGGGACCCCGACAGTGGCATCCACGCGCAAGCCTCGTGCGGGATGGCCGCCCGCATCCCGCTCCCACCCTGCAGCATCACCTGCCCCACGCAGCTGGTTCAGCCGCACCAGCTGCTTTCCCCAACACTGGAGGGATGCTGGAGCTGGGAGAGCAGCCCCACGTCCCCACGCCACCGCACGGCCCCACCAGCAGCTCTGCCCACACACAACCCCCCCCCCCAGCCCTTCGCCGCCCCCCTCGCCTGCGCATCTCAGGGGCCAAATTTAGCTGGAAGGGGAGTGAGAAACCGCGGATGATGCGCTGAATAAAAACACCCTCTGCAATGCGGTGCTTCAAGTATGCAGCATCTTCCCTTCCTCCTCAACGTGGTCTGTGAAACGTGGTAAATGTTTCCCTTTCATTCCTCTTTTTTTTTTTTTTCTTCCCTTTTCCCCCCCCCTCTCTCCCGTGGCTTGCGCTCCCTGGGCAAAGCTCTTCCAGCCCAAGGAAGGTCTCCTTGATGTAAATTGTTCCCTACATGTTGAATGGAGCCACAGACAAAAGCTCTAATTAATCGGCTCAGCCCCTTCTCTGGAACGGAGGTTTTCAACCTTGCAAAACGCTGCTTTTCCCTTTGTAGCCTTAATTAGTTTTTTTGCTCCTCTGCCTGCGAGGGGGAGGAAGGGGCCGTGGGAGCCGGCGTGGCCCACGTCACCGCCGGGGCACCGTGCAGGGAGGGAAAGCCAGCGGAGCTCCTCCAGCCAGGCTTGTGGGGTCAGGCCGTGCCTCAGTTTTCCCCCTCCCCGGCGGGGTTGAAGTCGTTGCACCCTGGTTGCTGCTGGGTGATGGAGTGGGCACCCATCGGCTTGTGCATCCTTGGGCGTGCGCACCAGCAGCTTTCAGGCTCGCAGGAAACCTGCTCCAGTTGCCGGAGAGGCTGAGCTGATCCTCTGCCCCCCGTGCCGTGACCTTTTTCCAAGATTTTTGCTGGGAATCTGCCCCTTTCCTACACATTTGCCCAGTTCCCAGCAGAACCAGCCCACTGCTGGGGGTGGCGGTTTCACAAGCAGAGACCCCCGGTCCCCAGCTCACCGCATGCATCTCCCAGTTGCCAGCCACAGTTTCCCCGCCAGCATCCAACCCAGCAGTGGGACTGGGGAATGGCTCAGGGCTGCGGCGGAGGCAATGAGCTTACCGTAAGGTGATTAGTGGTGGGGATCGGAGGGCAGAAGCAGACGGTGGGGTGATCGGATTAGGGGCCGCCAGCCCTGGTGCCTCTTGCTCTCTTCCAGCAGCTCTGCGGCTGTCTGCCATCCACCAGACCCAGGTGATGCCACCGGGCAGGGGACAGCGTGGGTATGGGGGAAGCCTGGCCTCAGCGAGGCTGTGCCGGGCTCGGAAAACCCTGATATCCCAGGAAAAGCCAAGAGTGCTGCTGGATCGTAGTACACCCGCTCTCAGGACAGGTTCATTAATACCTACCAATGATTTAACGAGGTGGTATATGTTGGCTGGGGCTAAAAAGGGGACCAACAAACTGCTGCTGTGCCCAAATAACATGATGCTCCTTCCACACGGCGCCCCAACCTCAGTTTACCTCTCCGTAGCAGATCTGGAGTTAAGATATTTGGGAGAGGGAATAAACCTTCCGGGCTGCTTCATTAAAAGATGGCGAGGAGCGTTACCGCAAGGCTGGAGTGATGCTCCTCAATCCCTGCATCCCGATCCCATCGTGACGGCTCCATCCCAGAGTGAGGGTCTGGCAGCGTGCTGGCTGGTGGAGCCTGTCCCTGTTTGCTCCAAAAAAAAAAAAAAAAAAAAAAAAAGAGAGCCCTGCCTTGAGGGTCTCCCTCTGGGGTGGTGGGAAGCTTTGCCCTGGCTCGTTGGAGGGTGAATCCCCCTGTGGCCTGTCCTCTCCACAGAACAGCCCAGAAGTTGTTCAAGAACCCAAAATATAGAATACGGGGGGGGAGGTAGATTTTTCTTTATTCTGCGCTCAGGGGGGTTAACAGCTCCCCACTGTTAAAAGTGGCCCATTTATTGGGGACCAATGTGATGCTCACAGCGGGGTGGGGGCTGGAGGCTACTTTGCAGGTTCCCTAGTTGGGGGGGGGTCCTACCCAGCACCCAAAGAGCCGGGAGCACCGCAGGAAGGGGGTCCCTGCTGCCGGACAAGGATGTGTGTGCCATGGGAATGCCCAGCGCCAGCGGTGGAGCAGCCCCTTGGCTCTGCAGGAGGGCCACGAATAGAGACAGAAGGTGGGGAAGGGGAGGGGGGACACATCCCCTGCCCCACCCCCCGCCAGGGGGGTGCTGAGGCTGAATTGTCACAGCACAAGCTCAGAGCACTTGTGGGACTGATCCTGTCACGGCGACACCGGTTCCCAGCCACCTCGCACACCCTCTGCACGCCGAGTCCATGGCTAGATCTCCCATTTATTTATCTCAAAGGAATTTAAGTCTGGAGCTGGAGGGACAGAAAATCTCCCCAAAAAAATGTAAAATTCCTACAAACCTGGGGCCGCAGCACGGCAGGCTGCCCCGGCATCGGTGCTGGCTGTGTCCCAGCTCACCGCGTTACTGGCGTTGCAGCGGCAGACGGTGGAGTTGGCATCCCCACGGAGCTGCAGGTGCAGCCGGGGCTGGTGGCCCAGGGCTCCCAGGGCATCCCCGCTGCAGGACCAGCTGTAGGAGACGCTGCCGGTGCTGGGCACGGTGCAGAGCAGCGAGAGGTTGCACCAGCCCTGCTCCCAGTGCAGGATGCGTGCCTCCAGGAGCAGCTGGCCGATGGGCTCTGTGGGGATGGAGCTGGTGAGAAGGGATGGAGGGGACAGGCGGATGGGGACACGGCTACTCACCCCACACCGACACCTGGAAGCACAGGGCAGTAATCGAGCCTGAGGCATCCTCAAATTCTGCCTCATAGGTCCCACCGTCTGCCGCGCTAACCGGGCTGATCCGCAGGGAGAGGGTCTCCTGCTGGAAAGCAGCTCTCCCAGAAAAGTGACCCCTGGGGGGTGAGGCTACGCTGTTCTTCTCAGCCGTCAGGATCTTCTGCCGGTACCCCGCATCCAGCCCCACTCACCATTCGACTCTTGCCCACCCCAGCGGGGGTCTCTCCGGCAGCAGCCACAGCTTTTCCCCAGCATTCCAGGGGTCCTAAAGCAGAGAGGGGCGAGCAAGTGACTGTGGCCCCGGGAGATGCCCCATGGAGGGGGCACAGCCACCACCAGCACAGGGGGGTCCCGCACCCAGCACAGCCCTGCTCCATCCCTCCCTGGGGATCAGAGCCTCCGGCACCGCGTGCCTTCAGCCGCCCTTGGTTCCACCTGGGGAAGCCAAGCGTGGTTTGGGAAGCCATTTTCAGTTCCTTTTGCTCTCCCATCCTCCATCTCCACTGTAGCTTTGGCTGGCGAGAAAGATACTCCCAGCCACGCACCGTGGGGGTTATTTTATACCAATATATTTCCGTTATCTAAAGCTAACGGAGAGGGAATCCCATTTTCCAAAGGCAGGAGGCTCTGACGAAGCTCTCACTCACCACTCTCCCCTGTGAGCCAAACCCTCCCCAGCAGCACATTTTTTCCCAGATGTGCAGCCCTTCCTTAAAAAAAGGACTTTTTCTTTTTTTACAATAATTCCCTCTTAATGGCCCAAATTAAGTCGTACCCTTCGTGCTGCGACTTTCTGACCCTCCACACGCACCTTTTGCTTTCAGCTTCCATTTGTGGGGGTTTCTTTTCTTCACCCAGCAACCCGAGAGACCGCTCTCATCCTGTGACAAGGTGATTACTTGTTAGTCTGTGTAAAAAAAAAAAGAACAACCCCTCAAACACAAGCCGCAGCCCAGCGTTGGCCCCGGGTGCGCTTGGAAGAGCCGTTTGCCAAGGAATTTTCCAGCCCCACGTGATGGCTGGTGCTGAGGCTGGACACAACTCATTGCAGCTCCTGCGATAAGCCCGGCTGCCACCCGCCTGCGCTTACCTTGGGCTCAGCAGAGGAAGAAGAGGGAGACAAGGAGAGGAAGGGTGATGTGCTCCATGGCTGTCCCAAGGAAAGGTGGGAATTGGGGTGGGAGACTGGGGCAGGATCAGCCCCGGCTTTGCATCAGCTGGGAGGCCCCTGGCCAGGCTGCTCCACTCCCCAGCTCCCTGACCCCACGGCATGGTGGTCTTTGGGCTGAGCACTGCTCCCCAGGGGGCCAAATTCTGCTGTTGGGGGCTGTCCCCTGCCTGTGGTCGGGGTGCTGGACACATCTGCACATCACAAACTGCTGCCATGAAGCATCTGGTGCAGCTCCTCCTGAAGCGAGTTGCAAAGGGAAGGAAAAAAACCCCAAAAACCACTTCTCCCCACCCGCCCCCTGCTAATTAAAATTAGTTTCCTGAGGTCTGCAGCCACCCAGCCCTGCAGCTGAGCTCACCGGGGCAGCCACCAGCATGTCCTCCCCCACGGGGACCTCAGCACCCATCCTGGAAGAGGGGTGGCCTGGGGGGCAACAGGGTGGAGGAGACCACATGGAAGTGGAGGATGCGAAGGAACCGCAGGAGGGAGAGAAAGTCGCTGGTGGACAGTCACCATCTCCGAGGGGTTCTGCACCTCCCTGGCTGCAGGGACCTTGCTCCAGTGCCACCAGGAGATGCACCAGCATGGGGGGACCCGGGTGCTCACCCGCATTGTTGGTGCTGCTGTGCCTGGTGCTGCTGCCCGCTGCCAGTGACCAAGGTGAGGGGGGGATGCGGTGCCAGGCTTATCAGGAGGATGGGGGCTTACGGCACAGAGGGGAGGCTGGCGGTGGGTGAGCCCGGCTGCCCACGCGGGTGGGGAGGTGTTGCTGCTGCATGGGGAGCTGGGTGCTGGGGAAAGGCTGGCCGTGCCGCTGGCGTCCGTGGGCACTCAGGCCAGAGGGGGCTGCAGGGTCTTGGGCAGCGAGCTGGGCTTGGGGTCCCTGGGGAGATAAAGCAGGGCTGGGGTTTTTTTGGCTTTGCTTCAGTTCTGTGTCCGGTCCCACCCAGAGCGGGCAGAGCCGCGATGCTTCTCACGCAGCGCCAGTTCCCCTTTGCAGGCAGAGCTTGTCCAAAATAAATCACTTGCTGGAGCAGTGCTGACCCTTCCTGAACCCCAAAATGCAGCTTTTTGAGGCTGCATCTCTCCACTGAGCAAGCAAGACATCTTTTTCCCCATGAATTCAGGGGAGCTGCTGGTGGCTGAAGGTCTTCTTCCTAAAGCCAGCAACTTCTGCATGAGGGAAGCAGATAAATGCCCGGGTCTGGGGCCACCAGCTTGGTGGCCAGCTTGGTGGCTGGAGCATTTCCCAGCTGCATGTCCGCATACTCCATCCACCCTTCCCTGCTCTCACAGGGACTAGGTGAGCATCACCTCCACCCTCCCTCTCTTGCCACCTCTCCCAGCCTCATCGCCCACCCTGATGGTGCGGAGCTGGGGGGCACACGCTGCTCGGGGGTGCGTTGCTTGCTTGAAGCTGCAGAGCCTGCAGCAACCATGGGCTCAGCTGAGCTGCAAAACTTCCCTGCAGGTGCTGGCACGCTTAACCTGAGGTGTGCTGCACCGGCCCAGCACTCACTCTGGCTGTAGGCAGAGGGTTGCAATCACATCTCCAGGCAGGTATTTTTTGCATGATTTCTTCTCCAACTCTGCATACTTGGAGACATGCTCTTGGGCAGCTCCAGGAGCCTAGGATAAGGGTGTTAAGGGGTCTTCACGTTTTTCTTGCAGCACTGAACACCTACAAAGCAATAATAGACCACAGCTCCTATTTCTTGCAGGCTGTTTAATACTGGGAGGGGTGGGAAGGGCCCCCATTTGTAATGAGCTGTGGGTCTCAGGTGCGAGCCATCAAGGTGGCAACTGATAAATAGCGCCTGCTCCCAAACCTGCTCCTTCATTTCCCTGGGGGAGGATGCTTCTGCCTTTGCTTGCTCTAGCTTCTTGTGCTCCTAGATCTGCTGAGCGATGGGATGTCCCCTCTGCATGCAGGGGGCTGGGGAGGGCAGGCATCCTCCGCGGCTTTGCCAAGACAAGGTTTAACCTGGAGCTCCTTGGAGTCTGGTGGCTGCGGTGGCAAAGTCACTGGCCCCTGGGTGCCCTCCGAGCGTGGCTCGGTGTTTGGACCACTTGTACGGAGGCAAAACCCTGCTGGGGGCTGCAGGGTGGGAGCTCCGCTCCTGGAGGCCGACGTTTGCCTTGAGGGCCACGAGGTGGGGGGTTGTGTGGGGCTGTGCAAAGCGCCCTCGGGGCCAGGCAGCCCCCCATGCTGCCCTGACCACAGGCAGCCCTGCGGAAGCAGTGAGGCTGCGTGCACCCTCGGCCCCCGTAGCTGCGGGTGTTCCTTTGTTGTAGGGGCTTTTTTTATCTTGCCTCTACCAGAGCCCTTGACATCCGGGGCTGCACTGAAAAGAGGGAGGCAAGCACAGAAACTCAAGAAAAATAAAAAAAAAGGGGTTCAGCGGGCAAAATTCCTGTTGTTCCCCAGGGTGAACAGGCAAGGAAGGAAATGGGGTACAAATAAGCGACCAGGTGATATGAGCAGAGGGTCTGCACCTACCCCTGCTCTGGGCAGGGGATGTTACATGACCCATCTGCAAAGTGTGGCCAGGGCAGCGGGTGCAGGAGATGTGCCGCCAGCCTGGGATGGTGCAGGGAGAAGGGTACCACTGCCATGGGGGTGGGAACCGGGCTGAGCTCCCTGTCCCTGGGGAGCCGGAGGGGTCGTGCTGGGGGCTGCGGCTCTGGGGCATGGTGGGCTCCAGTGGCTGTGCCCCCTCCATAGGGCATCTCCCGGGGCCACAGTCACTTGCTCGCCCCTCTCTGCTTTAGAATGCGTGGAATACCAGGAGCAAGCCGTGGCTGCTGGCAGAGTGTTGCAGCTGCTGCCGGAGAGACCCCCGCTGGAGTGGGCAAAAGTCGAATGGAGAGCGCAGCTGGATGCGGGACACCGGCAGCGGATCCTGACGGCTGAGAAGAACAGCGTAGCCTCACCCCCCAGGGGTCACTTTTCTGGGAGAGCTACTTTCCAGCAGGAGACCCTCTCCCTGTGGATCAGCCCAGTTAGCGCGGCAGACAGTGGGACCTATGAGGCAGGATTTGAGGATGCCTCAGGCTCGATTACTGCCCTGTGCTTCCAGGTGTCGGTGTGGGGTGAGTAGCCGTGTCCCCGTGTCCCCATCCGCCTGTCCCCTCCATCCCTTCTCACCAGCTCCATCCCCACAGAGCCCATCGGCCAGCTGCTCCTGGAGGCACGCATCCTGCACTGGGAGCAGGGCTGGTGCAACCTCTCGCTGCTCTGCACCGTGCCCAGCACCGGCAGCGTCTCCTACAGCTGGTCCTGCAGCGGGGATGCCCTGGGAGCCCTGGGCCACCAGCCCCGGCTGCACCTGCAGCTCCGTGGGGATGCCAACTCCACCGTCTGCCGCTGCAACGCCAGTAACGCGGTGAGCTGGGACACGGCCAGCACCGACGCCGGGGCAGCCTGCCGTGCTGCGGCCCCAGGTAATTTGCCATCCCAGAATGGTCAGGGTTGGAAGGGACCTCAAGATCGTCTAATCCAAGCCCCATCTAAGGCAGGTTCTTCTAGTTCAGGTTGCACAGTCACATCCAGGTGGGTTTTGCATATCTCCAGTAAAAGCAGGATTTAGGGGATACACAAGCCGCACGGCTTCCAGTCCTCTCAGGGCCTCAGCGAAAATGCAGAGGACATCATGCTGATCATAAAATATGCCCAATTTTCCCTCCTGGTGGAGAGAAACATGATGCTGAGCACGGGTGGTGTAACCAGGGTGAGGTTTCCCAGTTACCACTGAGTCCGTGGGCTGCAATGGAGATGGTGCTTAGAAATTGCTTGAGGCTCTGCTCCGCTTTTCCTCCCCCAGGGCTTTTCAGAATCATTCCATGGGGGATAGTGGCCGTGTCCCTGGGGCTGGCACTGGCCATCTCTGTAGCCCTCGTTGTCACCTGCTGCTGGTGGAGGAAGCGACGAAAGGACCCTCCAGGAGGTTTGTCCCTGGGGTTGGTGTGGCAGCTCGTGGGGTGGGCAGCAGTGGGACTGGCTGTGCAGCCCTTGCCTTCTGTCATGCTACTAATGCTCTCCATGCTGGCCCTGGGCTGCTTCCCTCTCCTGGGGCTGGTGCGGGGTAAGCCACTGGGCACTGTTACCCCCCTGCCAGGTGCTGCACAGGGCACAAAGTCTTTGCTCACCCCCGCTGATGCAGGGTGGTCCAGGTTGATGAGCTAGATGAAGCATCGCAGCAGCCCAAGCGTCGGTGCCCAAACCTGGAGGTCTCATCCCCTGGGGTCCAGAGGACTGTTTGGGTTTGGGTGTTCATTTTATTTGGAGCTGAAGCATCCCTCCCCAGCCCCTGCCAGGTGCCCACAAAGTAAACCTTCCCGGTTGCCAAGGGACCTCTTTCTCCCTCTGCTTTGTTTGAGGGCTGACCCCCCACCTCCTCAGTCTGGGGGGGTCTAACGCATCAGCTGTCTGACACTGACCCTTCAAACTCCCCCAGGATGCGTTGAGCAGAGTCTGACTGTCTATAACGAGGTGGGAAAAGCCGAAACTGCTCAAGACCCTGTGAGTGCTGGGAGTGTCCTTGGGTGTCCCCTCCCTGTTCTGCCTGGCAGGATGGGACATCTGTCTGGAAATGTCTGCCCCCCTCGGGTTGCATCCTTTAACCAGTCTGGGGTTGCTTTCTCCTCCAGAATGGGACTGGTGAGGTCGCCCTGGAAGGAAACACCATCTATGCCGTCATCTGCCCCAAAACACTGGTAGGGTCAGCCCATGCTGGCAG
Source organism: Falco rusticolus (assembly GCF_015220075.1). NCBI lineage: Eukaryota > Metazoa > Chordata > Aves > Falconiformes > Falconidae > Falco > Falco rusticolus. The sequence continues at coordinate 2,092,104 of NC_051205.1, read as the reverse complement.
CGGGGACCAGGGCTGTGCCGTGGGCTCAGCTGTGCAGCCCCCAGGCTGGACACATTTGTCCCCACTACCAAATCCCCCCCTTTTTGCCCAAAGTTTCCTTTTCTTTGTGCATCTTGACCGTTTCTCCCTGGCAGGGACCCAGCTGCCATCGGGGGCCTGAAAACACCACCATCTACTCCATGGTTCAGCCCACTGGGAAGGTGAGGGTACCCTGCCATGATCCCTGTCCCTCTGCGGTGGCACAGAGCCTCGGGTCCCCTCGGTTTGTCAGCCGGGTGCTGGGTTCATCACCCCACTCCCATGTTGCCTGATGGTGGGTTCTCCGCTCCGCAGTCTTCTGTCAGGAGGAAAAGGCTGGACCCAGCTCTGTTTTCCACTGCCTACGTAGATGTCATGGACACTGGACTGGTGGGGAGATGAGCCCTGGGTATCTTCGAAGTTTGTTTGTTTTTTGGGGCTGCGAGGAAAGGGTGAAAGATTTGGGATGGGAACCTGTCTAGGGAGGGGACAGATGTGAAATTGGACAGGCAGCGCCATGAAGAGAACACACGTAGTGTCCATGTGTTCAGTGCCAGCGTGTGATCTTGTGGGATTTTGAGGTCTTGACAGGTTTGATACGCTCAGGAATTTATTTTTTCGCTGCAAATAAAAGCTGAAGTACAATTGTGGTGCTTCTTTCATTAGCTTAATTGGCTATTGATAGCCTGCAATGTACGTCTGGCACAGGGAAGTGGTGGGAACAGCCTGTTTGTGGCTCAGCCTCTGAAGTGATGGGAGTCTTCTGTGGAGATTCACGTTGTGGAGTTCCAGCCGTGTGTGTCGGGCAGGGGAGAGGTGGCCCAGGGCAGGGTGGTCCCTGCCTGCACCAGCTGGGCATGGCCCTGGCTGCCCCACGGCGAGCTGAGACCGGAGACGCCGCCACAACCCTTTCCACGTAAATTATCCCGTGCTCTTATGGCACAGGTGGCCCTGGGAGAAGGATTGAAGAAAGAAGGGGCTCTGGCTTCAAAGATCTTCCCAAAAGGAAGATCAAGGGCTTTTCTCTGGGATTAAAATGAAATGTGGCACTTTGATGGCAGCGTAGGGAGCAGCGGCAGCTCCGCGGTGCTCCCCTCCAGCCTGAGTCCTCGTGTCAAAATAGCTTTGTGGCTGCTCCCTGTGAAACGAGCATTAATTGGGATCATTAACCGGGAGCTGCGCTGGGAGGCTGGCACGGGGAGGGAGGGGGGGGTCTGGTTGCCACAATAAGGGGATTTAGGGGGCTGGGCTGGCATGGATGGGGGTCAGGCACAGTGCGCTGGCACTGCTGTTGGAGCTGGGCTGGTTTATGCCATCCCAAGCCCCATCTGCTGTGTCAGTTGAATACTTCTTACATCCCCCTCCCCACGGGGCTGGGTTCAGCGGGAAAAGTTCAGGCAGGATGGAGGGGATGGAAACCCTTCGGTGCTGGGGATGCAGTGACAGCCCTTGCTGGGCTGTGGCCACTGCCTGTGTGCGGGGGCTAAAGCAGGAGCTGCATCGCAGCCCGAAATGCTGGGTCCCCACATTCCTGATGAGTGGAAACATCTGAAGGCGACAGCATGGAGCCTGGGGGCTGACGCATCCATCAGCCTGTCGTGCTCCTGCTGAAGCCATGCTCCATCACGGCGCTGTAATTTACGCTAATGACCTGCTTCTGCATATTGGAGATAATTTGCAGCGCTCTCTGCAAGTGCTGAGGCAGCACTTTGCTCCCTGCCAGGGAAGTTTGCTTTCCCGTCTCCGCCGGTTCCTCTCACTGTCATGACATCAGGCACGGGAACAAGCCAGGGGACGCTCGTCACCGCGGTGCCACTGGATTGGCGGCAGCGATCCGGCCACGGCGTCGTCGAATGGCTGCTGGTGTGCTCGTACATCCTCGTTTCGGCTGGATGGGGACCACTCAGGGTTGAAATTAAACTGGGTCAGGGCTCAGCGGGTGCCACTGTCGCTCTTTGTTCATGGCCGGGGTCGGACCCCGTCTCCTCGCTCGCGGCTGGGGTGGTGCGTGGGAAGATGCTGGAGACCGTTTGCCCCCAACAAGGGGGCTGCACCAGCTTCGCTGCCCCGTGCATCCCTCAGCTGGAGCTCAGCACAGGCCCTGAAATGTCATCTTTCAGGAAGGAATCCAGGCTGGAATTAAAATCCGTTGTTTTAAGCATCTGCCCTGGTGGGAGTCCAGCGTGCCGGGGCTGCAGCACGTGCTGTAGCATCAGCCAGTCATCCCTCCTGTCTCCTTCCCACCTATATCATCACCCACAAACCAGGGTCCCAGGGATGCCCTGAACACCCGTGCTGGTGGTCCCAGCTCAAGCTGAGGCTGCTCAATGGCATGTCTCGTGGCCTTGGTGATGACAGACCTGAGTGGAGAAATGGGGGGAGCCCTGTGAGTTGGTTACAGCAGCTTTCGAGGGGAGATGTGACCCCTGGGGTCTGCATTTCATTTATCAGGATGGGGTGCTGAGTCTCTGGAGGGGCTCAAGGTGAATTATTTTCATTTTTGTTTTGCTTCTCAGCTCTGTAAAGGAAGCACAATCTGCGGTTGTCAACCACGTGCGTCAACCACATGCTTCCTCCACCAATCCCTTTCCGGCAGAGCCCCTCCGAGCCCCAGGATTAACGATGGTGGCAGGGGCTACAGGCTCGGGGTGGGGGTCCTTGGTGGGTGGCTGCCTGGTGAGGGGGATTTCGGATTCCCCCCCTGGGGTCAGGTGTGGGCACAGAGAGAAGATGGCAGCCAGGCTTACCACAGCGCTCCTCTTCATCATGCAAGGTATGGCGGCAGGTTCTCCTAGGGTGCGGGTGCTGGGCTGGGGGGAGGTGGCTTGAGGGATGGGGGGGACCTTGGGGATGTGTCTGTGGGTAACCCCTCCCGCCCCGTCCCAGCTCCCTCCCCTGGCTTTTCCCATCCTGGTGCTGCATCCGAGCTGTGATCCATCGCCCCCCTTCCCATGAACCCCCCTGGCATCGCCAGTACCAAGCTGGGGGCCCACTATCGGGCGAGCATGGAGGGAGCGAGGACCCCCAAAATGAAAGCAAAGGGAATAAAACCCACCAACCTTAAACATTGCGGAAGTTGGGTGGTTCTGTGCTTGGGGAGAGGAAGAGGAAGGTCTTCCATCAGCTTGTTGTTGTTTTTGTCCTTGCAATGTGCCTCCAAGGCCAAGGCAGTGCAGAGCTGCTGGGAACTGGGGAGCAAACGGGTTATTTGCATTTTCCAGATATTTGGGAGGAATGGAGGTCCCCATGTGGTGACAAGTCCCGTGGAGGGGTGGGCTACATCTGACTGCCCAAGTGACACCCATCTCTGCTTTCTCAGCAGCCGGGGTGCGACAGGGTTGGTCATCGGAGGTGGTGGGGGCCGTTCATGGGGTGGTGTATCTCAGTCCCAGCCTGCAAAACCAGACCTACCACCAAATCCAATGGCGACGTGACAACGTAATGAAGATTGCCAGCCGGGACGGCAGCGCGCCGGTCCAGTACCCCAACACCCCCTACAAGGGACGCCTGGAGCTCTTCCCCAACAACACCCTAAAGATCAGCTCCCTTCAGGAAACAGACAGCAGCACGTACCAGGTGTACCTGGAGGATGTCGAGGGCAAGGAGCACATCGAGAACATCCTTCTGACGGTGTATGGTGAGCTGGGGGGACGGGAGGGTTGTCCCAGTGCCCACACTGGGAGGGATGGGGATGCTCCAACATCCCGCTGCCTCTTGCAGACCTGGTGCCGAAGCCCACTGTGAATGTTGAGGTGATCGGGGATGAGCCAGTGTTGTGTGAAGCCATCCTGAAGTGCTCAGTGGGGCTCGAAGGGGTGACCTACGAGTGGGAGCGGTCCAAGAAGGTCCCACTGGATGCGGGTGGTTCTGTGCTGCATGTTTCCTTCAACCCCTCGCTAGAAACCTACACCTGCAAAGCCAGCAACCCCGTGTCCTCCAACTCCACCTCGCTGACCTACAGGCACCCCTGCTCCTGGATAGGTACTGCCTGCCATGGACGTGTGAGATAGCAAAACTCGGGTGGGGTGGGCAGCAAGGTGCCCTTGGCTTCGGGGGGAGTGGGGGGTGGTCCCCCAGAGCAGTGGCCGTGACCCTGAAGATGGCGGGTCCCTGCAAGGCTGGGAGTGCCTCATGGGTCAGGAGTGGTGGGTCCTGGTTTTCCCCCTGTACCATGGGCTGGTGGGTGGCAGGAACCCACCTGGGGAGGGGGACGGGGGGCCCCTAGGGAACCCCACAGCCCCCCCCCCCCACACCCTGGATCTCCCTCTGCCTCCAGGTGAGTCCTCCAGTGCCGCATCCTGCACCACCACCAGCGTGCTGATGGCCCTGGGGTACTTCGTCCTCCTCCTTTTCCTCCTCCCTCTGGATTAAGGGTGCTCTTCAGTTGACCTCTGTACTCATCTCAGCACCCCCCACCACTGGACCAGCACCTGGATGAGGCCCCCAGGCTGGCTGGATGCAGAAAGATGCAGGTGCTCAAGGGAACTGTTAGAACCAGCATCGGTTACACCATCACCCACCTGGTCTCTGGCTGCTCCGCTGCTGCCTTCAGGGTCCCTCCTCCCCTTCTCTCCTTTCCTTCATTCAGAGATCATGTTCTTCAGACTGGAATAAAACGGGTATGAATATTGTTGCAACCGGTTTTTGTTTGATTGTTTGGTTTTCTTTTTTTTTTGAGAATGCCAGCAATCTAAATTGCTAAATTAATGGTTAACTGCTTGGAAATCCTCTTCTCCCCAGCCCTGGGATCTGTGAGGAAACCCAATCTATCCCTTTCCTGGGGGTCCTCAGCCATCACCTGCTGTGGGTGATGCCCTTGATGGGACTGATGAGCCGTGGGACAGTGCAGGACAGTGCACGATGTGTTTAGCTTGAAACTGGGGACACCGGCTGGGTGCGAGGACACCAGAGCATCTCGTGGGGGCAGAACTAAGGTGGTGCTTTTCTCTCTGTGAGGGAGGGATCCGCAGGGTGACTATGGCCTCTGTCTTCAGAAACATCTCTGTACACATTAAATGAATTTTAACCCTAAAGACCACATTTTTAGGTACCTGTTCTGCATTCTCTGGGCTGGGCTTGGCTGCAAAGGGTGCTCATGGACTGCAGGAGATGATGGAAGGAGCCGTGTTTCCCACCCAACACCCTTGCTGGGGACAGGAGCCCCTCCACAGTTGTCCCCCACAGGAGGAGCTGGTTCTGGATGGCGGGACATGGGCTGTTGGGGTGGGAGGATGCGTCTTGTGAATGATGGTGATGGTCCCTCAGCCTGCAAGGAGGGATGGGGACATGTTTCAGGGCCACCGCAGCTCTGGGATGTGGCTGCTCCAGTGAAGCAGCTCAAGAAAGGGGAGAACCAGGTTCCTACCCTTCATAAAACCCAAGAGGCATCGCTTTCCAGAACTGTTTTTAAGTAAAGACACCTAAGGTCAGATTCATCAAAGGGTCAACAGGGACCTTGCTGACTCATTTGAAAAATCAGTAAGGAGCACGAGTCTGGGGGCCTTGGTGAGGACAGACCTGAGCAGAGAAATGGGGGAGCCCTGTGGGTTGGTTACAGAAGCTGTCAAGGGGAGATGTGACCCCTGGGGTCTGCATTTCATTTATTGGGGAGGGGGATTAGGGTGGGACATGGCGTGCTCTATCCCCAGAGAGGGTCAAAGTGAATTATTAATTATTTCTTAATAGAGAGATCACTTAAGGAAGGGCAGTTTGCGGTTACCAACCACATGGTTACCCCACCAACCCCTTTCCAGCAGACCCCCTCCGAGCCCTGCGGTAAAGGCTGGTGGCAGGGGCTGCAGGCTCGGGGTGGGGGTCCTTGGTGGGTGGCTGCCTGGTGAGGGGGATTTCGGATTCCCACCCTGGGGGTAATTAGCAGCTTGGGGTAATTTCTACTGGTGGGCTGATGGTTTTAGCACCAATGTTTATTTTTGCAGAAATCCACCCCCCCTTGTTGAAAATATTTGCTTGGGTCTTGGTCCTTTCCTATATGGAGGTTTGGGGCTCTTCTGCCTCTGAGAAAATCCAGGATGACCGCTGAGCATCAGCGTATAACCTCCTGCGAGGAACAAACACGGAGCTTGGTGCCATACCTCAGGCACCTTTCCAGCCAGGAGACTTCAGCCTGAGCTGATAGGGACAGTAAAAGGCTTTAGGATTGTTCTGTTTGGTTAAAGGAGGATTTTTGTGCCCCCAAGTGCTTCTTGGAGGGATTTTTTCTTGATGGTTTTGCATGTTGAACTATTTTCTGTGTTTCTCCTGGTGGGTGTCAGCCCAGCGTGGTAGCGCCCCGTGGGTGCTATCAGGCTTTTATGCCTTTCCTGGACCAGTTTGTGGTCAATGGTCTTCTCTGTGCCCTCCCTGGGGCCAAGCCGGTGGGGCCCGTCCACCGGAGACCTCCTTCCAGCAGGATTTGTGCCGGGGCAGCTTGTTCATCTGCAAAATACCCCAAGGTGATCACAACTCCATCCCTGGCCAAGTCCTCCACCCAGGAGCCGGCTGCCGCTGGTGGGAACCGCCATGTTTCAGCCCAAAGCTCCTTGTGTGCGTGCATGGGGTGAGAAAAGGATTCCTCGTGCTGCCCTTCCTCGTCCTTTTTTTCTTTTTTTCCCCCTCTGCTGAGCTGTTGCACAAACTGCTGGTTATTGGGAAATGGTTTGGTGGGTTGGTTTTTTTTTTCTCAGCCTGTTGCTTTCGGAGCAGAAAGGAGCAGCCTGGCAGGATGCTGGGGTGGTTGAGTGTGGTTTTAGGCAACAAAACTCGCAGAGGTCTTGGAGTCTGGCTCCACTGAAAAGTGGTGGGATTTAAGTTAACCCTTCCAGCACTCACAGTCGGTTTAAAACAGCAGAGGAATTCCTGCTTCGCGCCATCGCCTCCGCTCTTCTCCGAAAACCAGAAAAAGCAACGAGAATGTGAAGAAAGCGATAGGAAAAAACCCTTCCTCCATTTTCAAGCTGTGCGGGCTGAGCATCCCCTGGAGGTGAATAATTCATTCCACTAAAAACACAAAAACAACCAAGCTTTTCTCACCCCTTCCCAGCAGCGGAACAAGTGAGTGGCGTTTTCCCCATCCTCCCCATCCCTGGCTCTCCACTGAGCACAGGAAGCTGTGGTCCCTGCTCCATCCCCACCAGGGGGGGGACCTCCATGGCAGGGGGGGGGACCATCCCCATCCCTGAGCACTTGCGGTGGGGCTGGCCTCGAAGAGGAGCAAACTGAAGTCCAGGCTCAAATCCCTTGAGTCTTCAGCTTGGGAACAAGGGGTGGGTTTTTCCTCAGTCGGTTTTTAAAGACCACCCATACTCCTCCTCGTTGTAACTCCTGTGCAGGCCAAAGCAGGGATATGGATTAATGCTGGAATATTTGAGGCTTTCCTGCAGCAGTGGGCATCGCGGCTGCAAAGGCTGGTGCACGCCGGCTCTCAGGGTGGGCTTTGTGCTGGGTCCCAGCCCCGTGGCATGCGGATGGAGAAGCAGCTGGGATGATGCCACACCACCCGCCTCCACCCCTGTGGTGGTAGCAGGGTTTGAAGGCTCTGTACAGCCCCGGGAAGCTGTTACTGTATGTGAAATTATCTTTTTTGCTGGTTGTTTCCTCTTCTTTTGGGGTCAGGTTAAAGACTGCAGGATGATGCAGCTCTGGTACAAACTAGAAAATGATGCTCCGTTTCCTTCTGCAGGTCTCTTGGGGTGTCTCCAGCAGAGCATTCAGCAGCACAACTCAGTGCTTTGAATACTTTCCACTCAAGAGAAAAGAAAAAAAAAAAAAAAAAAAGAGTAATTCAGCCAAAAACAGGAAACACATGGCCGGGGGCAGGTCTCTGATTTGAGTACACCTGTTCTTATAATGAGCCCAGCAACAATTAACTCCACTGCAGACGACTGGTGAACAGAGACATGGGCTGCAGCGTGTGTCTCTGGCTGCTGATCTCTCTCGGCCGTGTTTGGGGTATGTATGTTTTCCTCTCCGTGAAATACCTCGGTTCAGATTGTTTTGGAATTTTTGTCAGATATTAAGACCTTTAGAAATCGCGAGCTGTGTGCCGGGTGGACGGGCAGATCTAGTATAAATATTCATATAGAAGATAAATGGCTTGCAACTCCAAGCTGGATGCGTGGTGCATCCCTAATACGCTCCTACTAGTCAGGCTGAGGGAGGAGAGAATAAAAGATGATGAATGAACAAAGACGGTGATGGAGAAAGTGTAGCTGCAGTAGTGAAGCACTCTACCGTGTGTTTTAATGGGGTATTCATAACGCCGAGCAAATAATTTAGTACCAGATGTGAACTGGGGTACTTGAGATGAAGGACCTTGGTGGATGGTCTCGCTCCGTGATACTGAGTGTCTCGGATCAAGAGGTGCCAGTGGGCTGGGAGATGGTACCCGAGCAGTAAAGTGTGTTTAAGGTGAGTGGAAAGGGAGTGGCAGTGGGGCAGTGCCTGTTTTCTGGGTGCCAGGAGAGTCCTGGCCAGCTGTGGGTGATCTCCTGGGGAGGATGTCCTGGATGAGTCTAAATCCTCTGCCCAGAGCAGCTGGTCAGGGAATGAGGAGCACCTGGATTCCCCAGGGCTCCTTGCCTCCCAGCCCATTGATGGTTATGGGAGGATGCTGCAAAATCGGGTTTGGTGGCACTGAGCCCCTGCAAGAGCACTGGGGTGAGTCAGGACGCCCCAGCAGAGCAAAGGGACCTCTGCCTAATCCTGACCCCCTTCTCAGTGCCAGCTTGATGGCTGTTCTTCCCTGGGGACACTGTGTGTGTCCCCACGGCCCCATAACCCCTCTGCCACTGCATCTGTGGAGCTGCTGGGTGTAAAACAAAGGGCTTGGCCAGGAAACCAGAGCCCTTGCTGCGCTGGGGTTTCTCCTCGGCTCTGCTGGCTCGCAGTTACTCGAATACCTGCCTTTAAACCCCCACCGGGCTTTTCTGCCTGGCCAGCACACCAAAAGTCCCACGGGCCCAATACCTGATGTGGGGCTGCTCTGGATCTAATGCTGTTCCAACACGGATCGCTTGCCTCCCTCCAGCTGAGCTTCGGCACTGACACTTTCCGTCCCCTTTACATCCCTCCTCCCGCAGCCTTGCTCCCGCTGACCTGTCTTCCCAGCAAAGGAGATGCTGTTTGCCAGAGCGGAGGGTTTTTCTCATGTGATGTAAAAAGGGCTTTTCCATTTGGTGATTAATGAGGAGCCTGACCGCTGCATCAAAAATACACGTTGCTGAGAAAATACAGCATCCGTCTGAGTGCTGGGCTTTACAGTAAATGTATTGGCGAAAAAATGGGTGATGGACTGGGTCAGCTGGACTGTGGAGTTTCTGTGGGGTGACAGTCGTGTCCGCATGGCTGCTTTGGTGGTGGGGAGATGCAGTTCACGGGGAGAGCTCAGAAACTGCTGTGTTTTGTGCCACTGAGGGGGAAAAACTAAGCCATGGCACTCGAGGTGGTGGTGGGGAGAGGTCTGTGGTTTTTACTGGAACTGTATGTTGCTGCAGGAGAGGCGGCTACTGGGCTTACCTGGGCCTCCCCCGACTTATTTTTCTGGGGTAGGTGTCGTGTCCGTCCCCGTTCCCGCCCCCCCCCCCCCCCCCCGTTTTCTTTTTCTCTCTGGGGCAAAGCCTCACCCTGCTGGAAAGAAGTTGGTAGAAAACATGGGGGTGACGCCGGGGGGGGGGCCCTTCCATGCTCCCACTGTCGATGGCTGGCAGCAGCGCTGAGCTGGCACCTCTCCCCACGCTGTTTCCTACAAAAACAAACTTGTTTGCCCAGTGATGAGGGCAAACATGAATCATTGCCTTACAGCAAAAGACAGGAAAGGGTCTGGGGGAGAAGACGCCCCCATGTGCTCTCCAGGAAATCCAGGTGGTTGAGATGCTTTGGGACGTGTGGGAGATACCTGCACCTCTCTTCTGAAGAGCACTTTTCCTTGGCCACCAAGATGCACACCTGGGACCACGTTGACCAGTAGGACAACCTGGGATTTACCCCCGAGCCCAGTTCCAGGGGGCTGCAATTCCTACAAAGTCCCACTGAAGGTCTCTGGAGCTGAGGCGCTCGCGGGAGGTGGATGCCCTGACGTGCACCAAGCTGCAGGCTTTGGCCAAGAGCCACCGTACATCGCTCCCCTCTGGACTGCTCTGGTGTCACCGGGACTTCTCCAGGCTGGTCCTACCACTGCCAGCACCCTTCTCCCAGGACCAGCATCACCACCAGACCTGGACCACAAGTGCCTTCCCCTGCTGGAAGTAGCCCTGCTCCATGGGGTGATGTTTCACCACGCTGGCTGGCTGTGCCAACAGAAAACCCAGAATCTCAAATCAGGATTTGGCCATCATGCACAGCAGCGCCCGACATGGGGGAATGCTGAGGCTGATGCAAACAAACTCTCTTGCTTTGCTCTGGGAAGGCAGGAGTGGGGAGGAAGAGCAAAGGAAGGCAACGCTCCTCCTCTGGCTGCTGAGCTGAGTTCTTGACTCGCATCCTTGGGGGTCCAGGATGTGGGGCTGAGGGCTGGGGGTCGCTCTGTTGGTTCTGGGGGTGGTCCTGTGGCTTGAGAATGGGGCAGAGCTCACGCTGAGCCCTGCTGTGTAGTGTGTGTTCCCCCCTGCCAGCAATCGCTGGCACAGGATGTGGTGGATAACCCCGAGCGTGAAAATGCAGATAGATAAATCAGTTGAAAATTGAACAGATTATCTCGTACAACCCAAGCTGCCTCCAGTCTGCGGATTACCAGGGTTGGTCTGATGCTGTCACCGGCTTCTGCAGCCCTGTGGGCATCTGCCTTCCTCTGGTAGAGCAGGGATGGGGAGGGGGATGGTCGCTCTGAGCCCCCCCCCATGCCTCCCTGCCTGCCTCAGCCCTTCTCTCCGCTCTCTAGGCATGGGCCATGGGGCGAGGGAGATGGTGCTGGGCACCTTGGGGAAGGCGACGACATTGCAGATCCCCCCCGACCTCCAGGACCTCACCCTGCGTTTTGGAGAGGCTGTCTGGAAGCGGGACACGGAGGACCCGCAGAGGAAACTCGTCCTGCTCAAGTACTTGGATGGCAACTACACCAACTACATGCAGGGACGAGCTCTCTTCCACAGACTGAACTTTTCCCTGGAGATCCTGAACACCAGCCGGCAGGACGGGCAGCTCTACGAGTACATTGTCAGCAAGGGGCCGGAGGAGAAAGTCTGGCAGATACAGCTGGAGGTGTATGGTGAGACACGCTGCTTCGGGAGGACCCTGTTGGATGCTGGGAGCAGGTCTGGGAGGTGGGTGGAGGATGGCCACTCTGGTGTCAGGATGCTGAAGTGAGTCCAGGACCCCCTTGCAGCCCTGTATGGGTACCCCAAGGAGCCTTCGGGTGTGAAGCCCGTGCCCCTTTCTAATGCTGTTTGCAGTGAGTCTGGGGCCAGACTGGTTCCTCTCCATCTTCCGGGGATTTAGGAGATGCCAGCAGGACTTCCCAGGCAGTGGCCAAGGCAACGTTCTCATCCTTCTCCAGACACAAACCTTTGTCCCCTCCCTCCCTCTCCCCAGAGCCAGTGTCTGATCCCAGCATCCAGATCCTCAGCCAGGTACCGGCTAACGGCAGCTGCACCATCACCCTCAACTGCACGGCGGCGCGAGGGGACAGCATCTCCTACAGCTGGGGCAGCCAGGACAGCAGCATCTCGCAGCTCTGCTCCCACAACGGCAGCCTCCTGCACCTCTCCTACCCGCTGCAGAACACAAGCATCCCCTGCACCTGCACGGCCAGCAACCCCATCAGCACCCGGGTCATCGTCTTCAACTCCTCCAAGTGCAGCTATGAGCAAGGAGGTAAGTCCCCAGTTGCTGACCTGGCTCCCTCCAGCCTCCCGGTCCTGCTCTTACTGGGCAGGGGGAATTTCATGCTGCTTTTGGCAGCCCCAAAGGAGCCTTTTGGCAAGAAAAGTGGCCACTGCGTCACCTGCCCAGCCCTTTCTGTAAATGCTGGCTGCCTGCCTGCCTCCACCGCCGGCTCGGTCATCCCGCTTGCCCGCACCGCTGCTCAGGGCTCGTTTTAAATGCATGAGACTAATCTGCTGGGTGGTTTGGGGGTGTTAAAAACCCAGGGACAACTTCCCCTTCGGGCTAAAAGTCACACTCTTTCTCACCGGGATTTTTTAGCACACCTCGTGACCTGGGGGGACTTTTGCTGGGGCTGGGCAGCGTGGTGGCTGCCCCTTTCCCTGGGGACCCGCGGATGAAGTCACCCCTCTGCTGGGGCTCTCACAGTGACTTGTGCTGGGAAAAGATCCCTCTGGGGAAAACGGTTGGGACTCTGGCTTAGGAAAAGGGAGATGCTGAAATGAGATGCTCCAAGGGGGTTTTGGGCTTGTTTCTCACCCCCTTGCACTGGGGGACAACCCCTGCAAGGTGTCACTGTCTGTGGGGTGGGAGCAGGGCCAACCCAGGAGCTTCCTGGGGGTGGGAACCTGGCTGGAGCTGCGGAGCTCTGTCCCAGGGCGCTCTCCCAGTGTACCTGCTGTGCGAGGGCATTTTACAGGGGGGCTGCCTCCCCGCAGGCCCCCATAAAGCCACCGGAGACGTTTTTAGGGCTTTATCTGGCCCTGATCTGGCCCCCAGCAGGTTTTTCGCTGACTGTTGTGGTCTGGAGGAGGTTAGCGAGAGCTCCATTCTAAAGAAGCATTTCCTGCCCCCTTGTTTCCTGTTCTATTCAAATCATCAGCCCAAACGAGGTGATGAGCAGGGGAAAGATTTTAGCAGCCCACTCTGCTCAGCTCTGGGTGACCTCGAAGCCCAGGGCCGGTGGCTGACCCCCTCCCCTCTTTGCCCCCCATCTCAGGCAGTGCCGGGCTGAGGAGGGAGCATCTGGTGCTGCTGGTGGTGTTGCCCATCGCTGCAGTGATCGTGCTCATCGGTGCCTTCGCGGCCACCCATTTGGCCATGCCCATGGGTGAGTGCTGCGAGGGAGGGTGCTGGGCTGGTTGGTGGTCCTCAGCTGGGGTGGGCCTTGTCGGGGGGAGAAGTTGCCCCCAACCATCCCGGTGAACAGACCCAGGGGCTGGGCGGGCACCTCGTCTACAGAGTACCCTTGCCCTTGGGAAAGTGTTAAATGTGTTTCTTTTGAAGCAGAGAGCCAAAGGCAGGAAGGAAACCAGCTTAAAAAAAAAAAAAAAAAAAAAAAAAGAAAAAAAGAAATGTACCAGCACGTGATCTCCAATGCTTTACCCATATGATGGGCTCTTGAGATCATACTGCAGTCTCAAGGGGAATGGAATGATCTCAGCCCAGATTAGAGCAAGCACCATCTCTCTGAGCGCCTCATCCAGGCTGTGCCCTCCCTTCCCGTTCCCTGTCTAGTGACAAATTTGCAAAACTGACCCTGTGGTGCCCAGAAATCCTCTGACCGCGGCCAGGCAGCTGCAACGATAGGGATGCAGCAGGGTCCAGCCAGGGAGCACCGTGCTGGGAAGGGATCCAGCATGGGCTCACCTCACCGTGCCTCGGCTGTGGCTGGCAAAGCACCGGGATCCCTCCCCAGGTCCCTGCTCCCCTCCCAGCTCGGTGACTTGTTTATCCCTTCGCAGCTGGCCGGGAGCAGGAGCAGTCGCCGCTCGCCGAGAACAATGCGGTGCACACCATCTACTCCCAAGTGCAGCGGGTGCAGGTGAGCCATGACCAGCACGACCCCAGACAGCCTCGGTGCACAGGGGAAAAATGCTCCTTTAGCCCTGGAAATGCTACAGGACCCCAAGCACTGCAGCCAGCAGGGAGGGTGGGCACGATGCTGCCAGGGTTTCTTGGGTGGGCAGGGGTCTCTGACTGCAGCATCCTGACCTCAGGAGGCAGCACCCAAAGCTCTGGGTGGTTGCTGGGTGCCTCCTCGCTGGTCTGCAGCACGCTCAGTGATGGGCTTTGGCCACTGGGTATCAACTCGTCCCTGTGACTGGCGAAGGAGTGGGTGAAATTGTGGTTGGGGGTGACTGGGGTGGCCGTGGGCTCGCTGGGGTCACCCATCCCTGTTGTTGCTGGGGTCAGCCTGGTCGCTGTTAATTTGGGAATCACTGGGAATGCGGTGGCTTCCCCAACCCCCAGCATCCCAGAGTGGCTTTGGGGACAGACTGTGTGGTGTGGCCCCCCCCCCGGCCAAATCCTGCTCAATGCAAACTGGGGAAGAATCGGTGGGTGCCTGTAGGGTGGAGGGAGGGAAGGCCCCCCCAGCAAGCTGCCTGCCGCTGCTCATCCTTCGCCCTCCATGCAGAAGCAGAAATGCCCCGCTGCCGCCGAGCACCCCTCCTGCACCACCATCTATGCTGCAGCCACTGGCCTGCCCCCAGACATGGCCCTGGCCCCCGGCACAGCCCCCCATGCCCCACGCAGCCCCCTGACACAGCCGCCTGCCCCGCAGGGCCATGCACCCCTCTCACAGGTAAGGGTGCCTGCCCTCCCCAGTCCTCACCCTGTCTGGGCATCGCTGTGGGATGACCCACAGCCCCCCCAGCTCAGGCACCTCGCCGACCCCTCTGCTTCCCCACTCTTTTGCAGAGCCCCGACAAGGAGCCCATGACTGTTTATGCCAGCGTGATGATGCCCATGGCCTGAACTTCTCCCGGCAGCAGGCAGCAGCCCAGCCTCTGCTCACTGGCCACCGACATCCCCATTCCCAGCTGGAGGAAACCCTGCTCATCACTTGGGAATTGGGGCAAACCCCTCCGGCATGTGCCAACCCGTACCGAATTGAGCTGGGGCTGTGACAACAGCCACGGAGGTGAGGGATGGAGGAGGAAAGCAGGGCTGAAGGAAGGCATGAAATCTCACCAGGTCACAGCTCAGGGCAGCCAGCAAGATGCTGAAGCACCGGGAGAAGGTCGAGGGGCTCTGGGTACGACCCTGCAGCCGGGCATGAGCGAGAGAGAGAGAGAACTGGCACCTCGGAGGGAAAGAGTTGGTGCAGCAGCACTGGGAAGTGTGGCTGGAGTAGGTCTGGACCCCAACACCATCCCTGCCCCGTGGGTTTTCACCCCACAGCCTCATCCCGTGGCCCCAGATTCACTAGAGGGAGCCCCCAGCTCATGACAGCTGGTGACACCGATGACGCATGGGGACGTGGCTTCAATGTAGCAGTGGGAAAAATAAGAAGCATTTTTTTTTGTTTGTTTTTTTCAACCTCTGCTCCACAACCGGTTATGAAACTTGGTTCAAAGACAGTTTTGCAATCCCCTCGGGGCTGAGCCCTGCCCTGCGCCGGGGGCACCGGCAGCCCGTGCCTGGGGAAGCTGCCGTGTCCCACCGCACTTTTCCATCCCCATCCTTTTCCACCGATGACTACAGGAACAGGGGAGGTTCTTCCAGGTGGACTATTTAAAGCTGAATTTCTGGCTGAGAGGGGGAGGCAGCCCCTGCCCGCAGCAGCTCCTGACTTCCCTGCAGAAATACCCAGCAAGGGGGATGCTGGAGGTGGCCTGGATAAGGGACTAGGGCTGCAAAAAACTTTCAACCCCCTCCCCATCCTAGTCTGAGCCATTTTATAACCCCAGCATAACTCAGCTCATGCAGCAGGTCTGATCTCACGTGCTGCTGTGAAGGAAAAGGAAAATAAATTTACAGTAGAGCCTTTTGGAAAGGTTTGCTTCAGGATTGTGTCAGGGGCTGGATTAGGCTTTGCTGGGGGCGGGAAGAAATTGGTGTTTTGGACCTTTCTAGCTTCCTCCTTTTGTTACTGTAGAAAATCAGCTGAGCTTCTTCCTTGGAAAAGTCTGCCTGCAAAGTAACTCCTTCCCTGGAAGAGTAGGAAGGTCAATGGAAGGGCAAAGTCACGCTGGTCCTTGCACCTCTGAAATGGTGTAAATACTCCAAATGCTGTGCCTGGCTCTGGGTGCAGGATGGAGCCCAGTGCTACCTGTGCTGGTCCTTGCCGAATGCTGGGGCACCCTGTGATGTGCCGCCGCGGTGGGCAGCCAGGCGTCGTGGCTGGCCCCACGGCTGCCAGGGGACCACAGATGCTCGATGTGGGGAAGAACTCGAGTAAAAATGCGAATATTGCCGTTGCAGAGGAGCATCGAGCTGTGATGCTGCAGACTCCCAGGTGACGGACTCCAAGGGACTTACGGGGTGACTTGTCCCCAGGGGTGTTTGTGCCTCTCGTCCTCCCTCCCCCACTGGGGTGTGGTGAAAGAGAGGAGCTGTTTTTAGACAGCTCAGTGATACTGGTGCTTCCGGATTGAGCAACGATGCTGGTCCCTGTGCCCTATGCTGGTCCCTGTGCCCCACATTCCCAGCTGGTCCAGCACACTTCCCCCACCTGAATTTCAGTATGATGCCAGTGTCATGCTGCTTCCCAGAATAACCTGAATTGGGGAAGTGGTTGCTTTCCCTACAGCTGTCGTTTAACTGTCTTGTCTAGGGGGGGTGGAGTTGGGGTCTTAGCATCCCTCATTGTAGAGGAATGAAGGCAGTGGGTTGATTAGTGTTGATAATATGCATCTGTGGCCTTGCCTTGAAGGCAGTGGGTTGATGGACATGGACGATGTGCAGCTGTAGCTCTTCCCGCTAAGCAGTTAAATATCCCTGAGGATTGTGGGAGAGGTGGTCAGACAGAGGAGGAGCAGTGTGGTCTGACCTCTGGAGTAAGGAGAAACAGCACGGACTGTAGCATCTGACTGATGACGGCCTACTAGTTTGTTTGTGCTGGAACACCTCATGAAGGATGTGCTGGTGACATCGGTCCATGGGCACCAGTGTGCTCCTGGGTGCTGACCCACGATATCCCTCGTGTAGGGGTCACACGAACCCCCTACAAGGGCTGGTTCTGTGGAGGAGCTGGGACACTTGTGCCCAGCCATGATGATGCTTTTTGTCCCAGCTGCCCCACTCATCTTTGCTTGGAAATGGAGTTTTCCAGCTCAAGGTTTCACTGTATGTGGGTGGACTCATCCCCTTTGTTGCCCTCCTTGTGGTAATGGCCTGATGTCACGGCTCCCTGATAGAGCACCCCCGTATCGCTACCCGCGCAGCTGGGGGGTGGAAAGCCGCCTGTGCGCAGGCGCCGTGAGTTTCCTTTTTCTGCCACAATTTATGTAGTAGATGCTGGGTGCAGGGAGCTCCTCTCTACGTGCCACGTGTCCATGGATGTGTCTCGGTGCCTGCTGCTCCCCCTCCTCCTCCTCCACCAAGCAAGTAAGTGCGAGGTGCTCGTTTTCCCTCAGTGGTGGAAGGGATGGAGCCCACGAGGGCTCGGGGTGGGTTTAGGGGCTCGCAGGAGAGCAGAGGCAAGGCTGGCGTGTGTGACCAGTGGTGCAGGTGCAGCTCTGCGGGAATGGAGTTCGTCCCAAGGATGTTGGGCAAGCCAGGGTGAAAGATGCTCAGCATGACCCAACGCTGGTCTCCCGCTGTCGTTTGCTTCCCCCCCTGCTAACGAGGGAATGCATCAGGTCTCGGTTCTGGTTCAGTCTCCATCCAGCTGCTGCCAGATGTGCACCAGCCACTGAGTCCTCTGCTCTACTCCACGTTCAGGGAGCTTCCCTGTGTGTTGTCTCTGAGTTTGTTTTTTTTTTTGTGTGTGCTCTGCGGTTTTGTTGTGGGTTATTTAGGGCCGTTTGGAACTGGAGGCGCTTTCTGCCTCTTCTGGAAAGGGGAAAGGGGCAGGGATGCTGGCTCTGCCCCAGCCCCCTCCCGGCAGCCGCGAGGGTGTTTAGCACCGGATGAGCCTTCCAGCACTCTAGTCTGCTGTTTCAACAGAATTTCCTTCTTCAAGTTTATCTCCCCAACCAGCTTTTGCGTGGTCGATGTGTGTTCTTGATGTCCTGGAGCTGACCCCATAGTGTCAGGCAGCAGGGACCAGAAATGCAGAGCCCTGGGGAGGTGACAATTGTGGGGTCTGGCTGCTCAGCGAAGCCAGGATCAGCTTGCTTTCCAGGAGCTGGGGAGAAACCCTTGTCCCCAGCCCAGACTGGACAGCACTGATTTTTAAATAGGGAAGCAGCCAAAATAAAAGGGAAATCTCCTCCTTCTCAGAAGAGTGGAGAAGCAGCTGCCTGTCTGGGGAAGAAGCCATCTCTTCTCTTGCTTGCTCATGTAGATAACTTGGCCTTTTGGTGCGGTGATGAAAGGGAATCTACCTGACATTTCTGAGCTGTTGCAAGCTTCTCCTTGCACTTCTGTTTTGCACCTCAAAGTTCTGTTTCTTCCTTCTGCCCTGCCTTCACACATAGGAAGCAGTGTGGGTGTCTGGTAGCTGCAGGGGAGCCTGGTGCTGCTCACCTCATGAGCCCTTGTGGGATGTGAAAGCACAGGTCCTGCTGAGGGACCTCAGCCTAGAGCCTCAGAGACAATTAGTTTATTTAAAATAAAAAGGAATCCCCTAATTTCTGCAATCACCTCATGATGGAGCGGTTCCTTAGTGCCCTCTGCATCCAGCATCGGTGGTCCAGTGTGCATCCTCAGCCCTAGGGATACCCCAGAGGCTTCGGGGGAGCCAGCAATGTGTGCTGGCAGCCCAGAATGCCACCAAATCCCAGGCTGCATCTCCAGCAGCATGGCCAGTGGGTCGAGGTGGGGGATTCTCCTGCTCTGCTCTGGTGAGACCCCCCCTGCCCGCAGCACCGCGTCCTCCTCTGGGGTCCTCAGATGGGCACGGACAGAGGCGAGAGCTGGACCCCCTCTGCTGGGTGGCCAGGCTGGGAGCTGGGGGGCTCAGCCTGGAGAGGAGATGGCTCCAGGGAGAAATCTGTTGCACTGAGGGTGGTGAGACCCCTCACAGTGGGTGCCCTGTCCCTGGAGACACTCAAGTTCAAGTTGGATGGGGCTCTGAGCGCTGGCTCTAGTGGAAAGTGTCCCAGCCGTGGCAGAGGGTGGGACTAAACGGCACTTAAAAGTCCCAAACCATCTGATGATGCTACAGCTTCGTCTGTAGCTGAGCAGAGGTGCTGTGTGTGACAACACGGGGGGCTCCGGGCCCCTATAGATCAGCCTGTCCGTGGCATCACGCTGTGTGATCGCAGTACAGCAAGGCTCTTCTTTCGGCCAAGGACCCTTCTCCAGCAGCCAGCCCCCAAGCTTGCTGGGTGTCGTCCCGTCCGTCCGTCCGTCCCTCCCCCCCCCCGCCCCGGGCATGCTGTCTTCAGCCCGGCTTCTCTCCCCAGCGTGTGACGGTGAAGGGGAAGAGGTGATTGGGACTGTGGGCAAGTCCGTCACCTTCCACCTCCAGAGCCTGGATGGAAAAGCCGTGGCCTGGAGCTTTCACAACGATGTCATAGTGACTGTGGAAATTGGCAATCCACCTAAACCCACGTTTTTTGATGACAACTACAAGCCACGCTTGGCCTTCCCCATGACCGGCAGCGCACTCACCATCTCCCAGCTGAGGATGGATGACAGTGGTGCCTACACCGCAAAGACCTCGAAGGCAAAAACCACCTTCACCCTACACGTGTACAGTAAGTGCCTTTCGGTGGTGGCCTTTTTCCTTTTCCCCTACACTTTGTGCTAAACCAGGGGGTTGGGGATGTCCTGACAGCCCCCTGCTTCCCACAGGGGAGCTGGTGGAGCCGGCGGTGACCTGCCTGGAGAAGAACTGCTCAGCCAGCGGCTGCTACTACACCCTGCGCTGTACCGTGTGGGACTCCAGCAACGTCTCCTACGCCTGGGACACGGGGGATGGGCTGTGGAGGAAGGGGTCCACGGTGGTGGTGGAGGAGCCGTCGCTGGGTGAGGAGCTGCTGCCACTCACGTGCATGGCACGAAACCCCGTCAGCAGCCACAACACCACTGTCATCTCACCCGCTGCCATCTGCACAGGTAACAGCCGTGGGAAGATGCAGGTATGGGTGGTGGGGGTGGGTTGTATCCTGCTCCCAGTGGCTCTGGCTTTCCCCAGAGCTGTGCCTTGGCATGCAAAGGGAGAAATGCGGACCCTCGGCAGAAGCACTTACCTCTCTCCCTGTTCTCTCCCCTCGCCATGCCGCCAGAAAGCACAGCCCACCCTCCCAGCACTGGTGAGCTTCCCAACCACCCGTCCGTGTCTGGCCTCGCTCTTCAGTGTCTGAGTGTGCCTGAGCTCGCTAACAGCGTCCAGCCACCCTGGACCCCCATGGCTGGCGAGGGGGAGATGGGGAGCCTGAGCCCAGCACAGTCCATCTCCTCCCAAAACAGCTTGCGGGGGATATTCAGGCTGTCAGGGCAGTGCCCTCAGCATCCCTGCGCTGTCTTTGTCACCTGGGGAATTTGTGGAAAGGTGGTGTCCCCCCCAAAGTCCTGGCTTGGGCTGGGAGCATCGAATCAATCCATGCAATAGCAAGGCAGAGCCAAGGATGGGCTGGAGGTGGGAGCGTGGCTCCGTGTACCTGCTGCCCCCAGCCCACGGTGGGGTTTCCCCTCTCAAAAGCCACCCGTGAGGTCCCCAGAGGCCAGAGACATCGGTGGGGGCAGCTGTGGCCATGGAGGGGCTGGGGTGGGAGTCCCTGATGCTGCTCTGTCTGCAAAGCCACTCGTCCTTGTGCAGCGTGTCACCTTTCCATGTTAGACCGTGTTACCGGGAACTAAGGGTCCCTGCGAAGGAGGGGGGGGGGCTTGGTGGGATGCTGAAGCAGTGACGTGATGTTTCCTCCAGCTCTGATGCTGGGAAGAGGCAGATACGTTTTGGGATGTTGTCACTTGACCTTCTTCTCTTTCAAGGTACCTACTCTAGCGGGCAGGCTGGAATCCTGGCCGCAGCGGTGATGGGAGCCTTGGTGCTTTTAGCTGTGGTTATCTTTGTGATCCACTGTAAATCCAAAGGTGAGCTGTTTCACCTGCGGGTAACCATCCCTGTGGAGCTGGCACGAAGGAGGTGGGACCTGAGGGGGGAGGACCTGACCTGGGGGCTGCAGCGGTGGGAGCTGAGGGTGCTGCACAGGGTTTGCTTGTGCTGACAGAGCCCCGTGTCCCTTCTCCCCCAGGCTGGAGGATCTTCCGTTTGCCTGCAGCAGAGGCTGTGAACACAGGTAGGACTTTGGGGCTCCCCCAACCATCCCCACCCCCACCACCCCACCCCCCCTTTTTACCTAGTTGGAATAACCCGCTCACATTAAGATCAAGAGGAAATAATTCAGGGCTGTGGCTTGGTCCCAGAGCGTACCTGACTCGTGGGACTCCAACACCTCCTCAAACCCCCATCCTGCCCACACAGAGGCAGGTGAAAGGGAACGATCCCAGACGATGTCGTGGTGGCTGAAGCTGCACTCTCCCCCAGTTTGTCATTGGAAAACTTCGTGCCAGCCCAAGAAAAAGCCGGGAGCACAGCTGGGAGATCACCAAAGCAAGCAAAGATAAGAGCTTAGAAGAGACAACTGTGGGGGGCAGAGACAAGTGATGAGGACTTGTGTGCCCCATGGCCAGAAACAACCCCCCTGTAGCATCATGTGCAGCTGGAGCAGCCTCTGCCTGCCAGGGAAAGGTGGCTGGGGGAGAGATGAGAGGCTCCTGGGAGAGATGGAGCGGCGTGATGGGGCCGCTGGGGCTGATGCACACCCTTGGCATCGCTTTGGGATCAGTTCTGCTAAACTCAGGGGTTCAGGCTGAGAAACCGGGTGGAAGAAGAGACCGCTGGACCAGTTTCTGCATCCTCTCCCTGATGTTCAGGGCTGTTTTGTTATGGGATGTGCCGTGCCCATCGCTACTATAACTGAGCTAATGCCCAGAAGAAATCTCTCTTTTTTTATATGCTGACTTCTTGGTTGTTTCCATAAGCTAAAATAAAGCTGGCACAAATGGGGGAGTTCCTGCCTCATGTTTTGCATTTCCATCTGCCTGAGCGGGATGTCGGGATGCACCCAGCACCAGGACTACGGGCTCCTCCTGGCTGATAATTTGGATCCAGCTCTTCTATTGGGAACCATGGGCAAATCCTCTCCCTGAAGTGCTCCTCTCCGCACAAGCTGAAGCCTGCACGGCTGTTCCTCTCTGGGGCTGGCAGCAGCACTTCAAATGAGGAGCACTGAAATTTTGACCCCAAAATGGGATTATGAAGGATTTAAGTCCTCTCTCCCCTCCTCTGTTCGATGAGCCAAAGGATGAGCTGATGCTAACGCTTGCTGCAATGGTGGGGAAGTATGAAGGAGAGACAAATGCGTATCACCCTCAGAAAGCAGCTGGGGATCTGGCATTTAAATAGAAAAAGCTGATTTTCACCGGCAAGTCCCTTCGGCTGCTGTCCTTTGAGCTGGAAGCAAGCGCCCTGCTCCCGCAGTGGCTGGGGCAGGAGGGATGCTGGGATGAGAAGCGATGCGATACCTCGACCCTGCCCCCCAACCAATACCTCCAGCAGCTCCAAGGGGCTGCCGGGTGCTGCAGCCCCTGCGTGGTTGGGATTTCACCCCACCCTGGCACCCTTTTAGCTGGGATTCCCTCCAGCCCTGTGTGAGGACCAGTATCCCAGCAGCCCCGCGGGTGATGCAGGGGGGTCCACTGCAGCCCCTTCCCAGCTGTGCAACCTCCTCCCTCGCTGCCCTGCCGCTTTTTTCTCCTTGCAGAGGCCAGCCCGGAGTGCATGACGGTGTATGCCCAAATCGGCCCTTCCCAGCAGGTGAGTCCACGCAGGCTCATCCCCATCCTGTGCCAGACCGGGCTGTGCAGCTGGGGGGTCCCTTCATGGGAGGGGGATGGCCTGGGAGCCACGTGGCGGGGATGGGGAGGAAGGACAGCAGCTGGGCACCCCCTGGCTTTGTCTGTTATTTCCCCCTGGGAACTTGAAGGGGGACATGCCAGCGCTGGGGCTTGCCCAAAAGCAGCTGGCACGGCCGCAGCCGCCGCCTGCACTTCCCAGTGCCTCCGCAGGGTCTCTGCCCCCCACCCTCACTAAGCTGCTTCGGCTCTCCCAGGCTTTGAGATCCCTCTGCCAACTCCCAGCCCTGGCAACGCTTTTTAAAACGTTTTTCCCAGGTGCACCCGCAGAGTTCCTCTAACGCGCAGCGAGGGGAGCCAAACAGGATGCCGACCCCTGGTGTGGAGACCTCCAAAACCATCTATTCCACCATCCAGGCTATGGCCCAGGTGAGTGGGCACTCATGGCTCTCTCCCCCTCAGGGGCTCCAGCACCAAGCAAGGAGCTGGACAAGACCCCAGAGTGAGAGACACAACCCTGGAGCAAGGGGCATGGTCAGACAGGTCTTCACTGGGCTTTCTTGGGGTCCCGTGCTTCGAGCCAAGCCTGTGGGTCCCTTGTCCCTCGCCAGCGGAGGGATTGGCACCCACGAGCCCAGGCAGAGCTTTTGCCCTTTTGCAGCTGCAGACAGATGATGAGAAGATGGGTAACGGCATGCCAGAGTGCCAGAAGGAGTCGCTCAGCCAGCCAGCCTCCATGGACAGCCCCAGCAGGGCTCCGGTGTGCCCATGAGCCTGCTTTGAGCGCGGCGCTGCTCTCTGCCCACCCCTGGCCGTGGGGCCGCAGCATCCCCCCTTCCCTCCCCATCACTGCTGCCATCAATTCGCCTGTCAGCACCGGTCCCTGGCCATCGACGCGAGGATGTAAGCGCCCTGTGAGTGCAGGCTTCTCTGGCACAGGAGCTCTGCCTGTGTTTTGGCATCCACGTGGGGTTTGGGCTCCTTTTTCTGCCCTCTCCGATCAGATCAAGGCATATGGACCAAAACTGTGGCTGCAAGTCCAGCCCTCCTGGTGCAGGGACATGAGCTGATGCTCCTGGGATTTGCCCTGCAGCACCTCACAGCGCGGAGCCTCAGGACGAGTGGATGGGAAGACTTGAGGAGCCACTTAAAGCCTTTTGTACATTTCTTTCTTTTGTTTTAATTTTTTTTTTTTTTTGGCTATACTTTCAAACTTGGCAAGTACTTTGGCTGCTTCGTTTGGTTGCTAAAACAAGAGGAAGCAAAAATAACACTTGGTGGTAGAAAGCTGAACACAGAACCATGGGTGCCTTTGCCCAGGCGCTGTGGTTTGGGTGCCAGCTGCTTCCCCAGCGCTCACTGCTCTCAGGTCCATCAGGGACCTTCCAAACCTCGCAGCATCCTGCTCAGCACCGCTTTACACCAGCAGTGAGCAGCTTGCAGTCCCTTGAGACACAGCAGGGCTGTGCTCCAGGGGCAGAAGGTGGTCCAGGCTTGGGGGGAAAACAGGACAAGGGACATGGCTGGTGCCGTTCTGCTCCATTCCTTTGATGTGTTTGTATATGAGGTTTTATTCTTGGATGAAATATTTTTATGTGAAGTGCTCTCTTTCCGGAGTTCGGCAGCTTCCCAGCAGAGCTTTAGGGAGGAGAGCAGCTCTCGGAGCCCTGAGCGATGCAGGGATGCTGCACGGCGTGGTAGCGGCCACATCCTACTGAGATGTGTGTCCTGTGGTGGTTCACCCAGAGCTGGGACTTACAAGGACCTGGGTGCCCATCGAGCAGGACCCGGGGCACATCCCCACCCTCCCTTGCTCCCCAAACTTGCCTGGGGCTGACAACTGAGCCGAACACTCACGTTGGCATCAATTTTCCGGTGCCGCCGGACAGACAGACGCTGCCCGTGCCGGGAAGCCTCTTCCCGTGCACGCTGCTTCCCTCTGCTCTTTGTCTTGTCTGCGCGGATAGTAAATTATTCAGGGATGAAACCGGAGATTTCTTTGAAGTGCCTGGCACAGGAGAGCCCTCTAGGAGCTACTGGAATAAAAATGCAAGACACATCTGAGCTCAATTTCTGTCTGCATATTATTTTCGGTGAAAACAGGCCATTATTGACGAGCCCGTGGAGTAGTTTGTTTGTTCTCTGTATTTTCACAGTATGTGACAGGCTTGTTTTTGAGTTCCTCAAATTCATGCCAATCAATTAAAAATATATACCTCAGTGGGGCATGCATTCTACCAGGGAATTTGTCTGTGTGGCACCAAATCTGTCCTTGTAACTCCGATCCCCAGTATGGGCTGGGATTAAAATAGGGGTGATGGCACCAGGGACTGGCCTGAAGGCGGCCAGGGCAGTGCTGGAGCATTGCCACCTCCTCTGCCACTGCCAAGGCTGACGAGGCTCCATCCCTGGCCCCGGGCACACGAACCCCCGGGATGGTTTCTGCCGAATTAATCACCCTATTTCAGTGACAACACCTTTGAGCTCACAGGAAGCCGTTGGCCGGGCAGAAAGGGGAAGGAAGGCGTTGCAAGAGGGGGAGCAGCGGTGGAAGGCTCGGTGGGGCAGAGGAGGATGGACCCCAGAGGTGCTGGGCTGGGGTGGCTCTGCATCGCAGTGCTCTGCTCTGGAGCTGGTGAGTGGGGCTGGGGGGTGCTGGGGGGTCCAGGGGCTCCCCCCATCTGTGGGGCTGGAGGCAGGAAGAGGAAGGGGCGATGTGCAGGCAGCAGGTGCGATGCCACGATGCCTTCCTAGGGGATCCTTGGTAGCCAGGCAGGATGCTCGCCTGGCCGTTTTGTGGAGGGCAAAGCTCAGGCCGCCTGCTTTATTGCTTGGTCGCAGTCTGGCTCACGTGCCGGGGGACAGTGAGGGGTTTTCTGGGCTCTCCCAGCACCGAGTTGTGCTGCAAACCCACAACCCGAGCTCCCTTGCTCCTGCCCAGCCTTTTACTGGCCAAGCAGCAGGGATGCTACGCTCCCTTTCGTGGCCAGCAGCATAGTGGCTGTGAGCTTGTTCGCTCGGGGACCCTGTTTTCCCCCTGCAGAGCTCCCACCCGTGCTGGCACCGCTGCCAGTTGCCCAACCTCCGGCCACTCCACGGGGTTGCGTCAAGCACGGTGCCACCCAGCAGTACGTGACCACACACGGCTTCCAGCGAGCCCCTGGCTTGGGCTCCCCGGCATCCACCGCGGGGCTGCCGTTGTTGCCAGCATCTTCATTAGTGGGGGTTTGTCTCGGCAGGAGCGTGCTGTGAACCTGGCGCTCGCCACCCCAGCAGGATGTGGGATGTCAGCACCTGCTGCTCTGCTGTCACCCCCCAGCCTGCTCTGGCGATGGCCCCCTAGCCCCACACCTCCATCCCGAGTCACCGGAGGGATGTGGGTTAGCTGGTTCTTGCTCCTACCTCGCCTTTCCCTATGCTGTGGTGCAGGCTGAGCTCCTGGCGCAGAAGCGCTGGGGGGGGCTGGTGCAGCCCCAGCTCTGCAGCTCCGCTCCTGATCCCTGGGGGCAGCTCGGCTTTGGGGAGGCAGCAACAGGAATTAATGACCCTCGTTCCCAGCTCTTGTCCTCAAAGAAAAGGAGCCGGGGCATCAAAACACGACGCAGCATGATGACACCCTGGAGCCAACGGGAGACCCCACCACAACTGCCAGGGACGTGGCCAAGCTGACGACGTGGCCAACGGCCACCCCAACCCCTCCTTGGACTTGGGACCCCATCACCCAGCTGGTGCCGACGCAAGCAGGCGCCGTGGGGAACAAAACCCGTGAGTCCCAGAGAGAAAGGAAGAGATGTGACTTGGGGATGTGTCATCATCCTGGAGGGTTCTGCATCCCCCCAGGGACCCCCCTGGTGCCTGCCCACCTGAGTGGGCAGCTTGCCCATATCTCCTATCTCTTCCCATAGAAAATGCATCGGCTGTTCCCATCAGGTACTGGTCCCCTGGCATCTTTGTGGTGGTCGCTCTGCTCGTGCTCTTAGTCACCTACTGGCGGACCAAGGGGGAAGGTGAGCTCCCCCGCCGGGGCACCAGCGCCTCCCCCCTTCCCTCAACCGTGGGCTCAGTTAGCAGGAAAGGGTGACAGCCACCTTGCAGCCCACATCCTCAAAGCATCGAGAAGTGGCACAAAGAAATCAGTTATTCTGGCACAGCAACATGAGGGGGGTCTGGCTACGTGTTGGAGCAGGGCGGGCAGGATCAGGCCCTTGCCAGAAATCCCTTTGGCCACAGCTTAGCTCTGTGGGGAGGGTTCCCCCTTGCTCAGATCTGGCTTGAAAAGTCCAGAGATTTATCTGTTCGCTCCTTTTCTGCTCAGTTTGGCATCTGGGTGCCAGCTCTGCCCTTTGCCCTGGGGCTTCTCCTGCTCTGTTCTAACGCAAACCTTGGCCTTGGGGTTTTGACCTCCTGTAAATCAAACCCCAAAGCTCAGCAGCTCATCCCTGCCACTGCCCTCTTCCCAGGAGGTCCTTGCTGGGCTTATTTGCAAAGAATAAAAAAATAAGCCCCTTTGGCCCCGCTGTAACGCCTGTGTCTGCCCTGGTCCGCAGGGAGCCGGGACCGAGCTGCCTCCGCCAGTGACTCTTCAGGTGAGACGTGGCCAGCCCAAGCCCCGCGGGGCCAGGGCATCCCATCGTCCCATCCCTGCCCTGCTCTCGGTGCTGCCATTCACATCCCCGGCTCCTTGCATTGCAGATCTGGGAGCCCTGGACCACGTCCCTAACCACGACACCACCCCGATAATCCCCATCGCTCAGGTGAGCCGGGCTGCTGGGGATCCTCTCACCAGCAACGCATGAGCTGGAAGGGCTGAGAGGTCCTTGCCAGCCCCAGCACGGCTTTGGGCAACTGCCGGCTCTTGCCTCAGTTTCCCCATCCACCGCAGCCATGTGGCACAGGGGAGGCGGGTGATGAGGATGCTCAGTGCAGCTCCTCCAGCAGCCGCTGCGTTTCTTGCAGGAGGAGAGGAAGGGGCTAGAGAAACCCCCAGACCTGGAGCACATCGAAACCACCTTCTGTGAGCCTGACCCCCCACCGCCCCAGCTGCTGCCATCCCAGGTATCTCACTGAGCCCCAGTACTTGAGGGGGGGGGAGGGGCTGCCAGCTGAGCCCCAGTCCGTGCAGGTCCCTGGGGAAGGCTTGTAGCCCCCCCCCCCAGTGCCTGATTTTGCTTCTCCCCAGCCCGATACCCCCACAGCTGCCAGTGGTCCCTGCTGCTCTGAGGAGCCTGGTGCCGACTGAGGGCTCCTGGGTGACCCCAGGGGCTTCCAGACACCCCCAGGGAGCACGAGGCCACCCCTGATGGGCAGCGTGGGGACCAAGCCAGGATGATGACCAGGGACCACGTGGCAGCTGGGGGGGGGGGCACGAACATCACGTGCCGCCTCAGCCCTTCCTACGGATGCTCGAGCATGTGCCCAAATCCCGGTGGGAATGGGGACCGACATGGGACAGGGACCCGCGTGGGATGTGGCGGCGCGTATGCTGCTACTGCCGTGCCCCACATGCAAGGATAGGGGCTTGGGGTGCATGGGCTGGGCATGGCCGAGACAATAAAGCAGGATTTCACCCCAAAACTCCTGGGCTTTCTGTGCCAGGCCCCATGCCCAGCACACCCATCACTTTTTCCCCCATCTCTTGGAAGGGAGCGGAGGCGGCTGGCGGCCAGCCCACGCGGAGAAGGAGTTATGCTGTTGCTTGCTTATTCATGGAAGGGGAAAAAAAAACCACCAAACACCCACACAGGATTGAAATAACCCCCGCCCCCCCCTCCACCCCCCGCCCCCGGGGCCAGCAGCTTGTCAGATGACTGTGAGAACTCATCACAGGTCAAAGATGGGGTGAGGGCTGGAAGCAGGAGCCCCACTGCCTCTGCGGGAATGTCCTCAGGGAAACAAGGAGCCTGGGGGGGGTGGGGGGTGGGTCTGACCCCCAGCATGGCTTGGCAGGGGGGCTAGCAACCCCCCCTCCCCCTCCCTCCACGCATGCACTACAGGGATCCAGCTCCTGGGAACAGCGGTGGTTGCAGTGACCTGCCTCAGTTTCCCCTTGCTCTGCTCCTCACCCCCCCGGCAAACACCCCCCTGCAAAGTGCACGGAGCGAGGCGCAGCCGGGGGGCGGGGGGCAAAGCTGAGATGGGGGCAGAAAAGGTGCAAAAGCCAAAGGAAACGCTGATGCGGGTTCCCAGTGACTAACCGTTGCCGTTGTTTTGGTGGCTGGGGGGAGCAGGCTATGGGGTGGGGGCTCTGGGCTGGCTGTGGGGTGCAGGCGGGTGCTGGGGGACACACGCAGGTGCCGGCACATCCGCTGCCTTGATTGTCGCAGTGAGGCGACCGCAGGCAGCAGCCCCAGGGCAGGTGGAGGCTCTGCAACACCCCGGGGAGCTGAGCACGGGGGGACCCGCTCCCCCAGCAAAGGGGTTGGGACTCGTCCCCCCGCCGGCAAGGTCTGGGCATCTCTCCAGTCTGCACTGAGGGGAGGTAGAGCAGCAGCCCCTGCTGCCCTCTGCTCATCCCAACCCCTTGGCCCCATAAATCCCGACCCCTTGGTCCCCCAACCCCTTGGCCCTACAGACCCCAACCCCTTGGCCCCAAAACCCCCAAACTCTTGGTCCCCCAACCCCTTGGCCCCCACTGGTTCCAACCCCTTGGCCCCATAAACCCCAACCCCATGGACCCTTAAACCCCAAACCTGTGGTCCCCCAAACCCATGGTCCCCCAAACCTTTGGCCCCTATGGGTTCCATCACCTTGGCCCCATAAACTCCCAATCCTTGGCCCCAAAACCCCAACCTCTTGGCCCCAAACACCCCAAACCCTTGGTCCCCTGAACCCTTGGCCCCATAAACCCCAACCCCTTGGTCACCTGAACCCTTGGCCCCCATCAGTTCCAACCCCTTGGTCCCATAAACTCCCAGCCCTTGGTCCTCCAACCCCTTGGCCCCATAAACTCCCAACCCTTGGTCCCCCGAACCCCTGGCCCCCACGGGTTCCATCCCCTTGGCCCCATGAACCCCAACCCTTGGTCCCCCACAGAACACCAGCTTTTGGCCCCATTAGACTCCAAGTCATTTGTCCCAGAAAGCCCAAAGCCTTGGCCCCCACAAGCCCCCACACCTCACAGACCCCAACTCCTTGGCCCCTCAGACCCCAAACCGTTGGACCCCCCAAACCCCAACTCCTTGGCCCTCTAAACCTCAAACCTTTGCCCCTTCAAACCCCAAATCCTTGACCCCTCAAACCTCAAACCCTTCACCCCAGAGCCTCCAAGCCCTTTGTCCCGAAGACCCCGAATCTTTGGCCCTCCAGACCCCAACTCTTTAACCCCTCAAACCCCAACCCCTTGGACCCCTAAACCCCAAACCTTTGCCCCCTCAAACCTCAAATTCTTGGTCTCAACAACCTCCAAATCCTTGACCCCCCCCCCAAATCTTTGCCTCCTCAGACCTTAAATCCTTGGTGCCCACAACCCCCAAATCCTTGACACCCCCCCAAACCCTTCATCCCATATCCTCCAAGCCCCTTGTCCTCATAGACCCCAAACCCTTGGCCACATAATCCCCAACTCCTTGACCCCACAGACCTTAAACCCATGGCCCCCACCACCCCCAAGCCCTTGTCCTACACTGAGCATCCTCCGAGGGCAGGATGAATTTCTGTCCAAGTGCTCTCTTGAGGCCGCATCCTGCCAGTGCAGCATCTCCCCTGAGCTGCCCAGGGTACAGGCAGGACCAGAGCTGAGACCTAAACCTGTTGCCTCACCCCAAAGTATCAGGTGCAGGAAGACAAAAGGGAAAAAAGAAAAAAAAAAAAAAAGTCAAAATGGGTTTATTTTATATATAAAAAAATTTGTACAGTTTTAGTTCCTCTATGAAAAAAAAAAACCAAAAACAAAAACCAAAAAACAACAACCAACGAAACTTCCTACCACTGCCGTAATGCTTCGATCCACTGCAAACTGTAAAAACAAGCTTTTTATATATTAAAAAACAATTTTACATTTTACAATTTTCTACACGCATGCACAAGGTCTCGGCTCTGTGGGGAAAAAAAAAAAACCAACAAATAAAACAACCAACCAAAAAACCAACCCAAAAATGAATGAAAAATGGTTTATTCTTCTTAAAATCCAAGTGGAAAATCCCCCCTCCCCGGCTGACCCATCCGCTCATGCTCACTGAAGTCTTTTTTTTTGCAGTAAAACACCCCAAAATGGGCTCCCAGCGGCAGCTGCACTGATGGAGCGGGGGGACCGGGGGGGGGTGGGTGGAACCTGGCTGCTTCAGCCTCATCAGGCTGGAAGATGCAGGGGGCGGCAGGGAGGGTCAGAAACTCCCGATAAATGGAAATTTCCTGGAAATGGGGAAAGCCAGCCCTGAGCAGCACGGTGCTCAATGGGGACGGACCCTGCAGGACCCCCTCCAGCATCTCAATTTTGCTACTGGTACTTACTGGGGAAGCCCCCAGCTCCTCTAGGGTGGCACATGTGGCCAGTGTGCCATGGCCCGAGGGGCATCGGTAGCCCCCCGCCCCCTCCTCTGCCCCCAACTCCCCCCCTTTTAGTGCTTAGGACAAAATAAACCAATATCAAACCAACCGCACGGCTCCCTGGGATGAAATTTGGCAGCTCCCGTGCCCTAACCCCCGCCCCCCCCCCCCCCCCCCCCCCCCCCCGAGACCCCAACCTGGCACAGTATGGCCGGACGATGGGATCTGGAGGGAAAAAAAACATCAAAAAAACCCACAAAAATTTAAGATAAATCCATGAGGTATTTGTGACCTTAACAAAACCAAGGGAAGGCAAAAGCTTTTGCATCCCCGCCGGCTGGCCAGCCCCCTGCTCGTGGGACCACCACGGGCCACCCATCACCGTGGGACGTTAACTAAGGACCTCATTGAGCCACCAGCCCTCACCACCCTCGCCAGGAACCCCTTGTTTCATTCATCCCACCCCAAGATTGGACCCCGAGAGCCGTTTGAAGCTGCTCTGCCTGCGACCCCCAGCCACAGCTCCAACCAGCATGTGGAAACCCCATGGAGATGCTGCTGGGACCAGGCACATGGGTCACCTTGGGAGCAGGGAAACCACTTCAAAAACACCAAACAACTTCTGCTTCTCTTAAAAACTGGATTTTCACTTGCTTTTGTTAAGAGTTGAGCGTGGAAACCATCAGCAGAGAGGCGAGGAGGACGTTCCTACAGCCAGGAGCATCGCCGCTCTGGTGTCTTAGATGCGGGGGGAGGTTTTCATAGCAGCCACGGATTGCGGAGGTGTTTGGAAAATACTCCCCAAAAACATCTCTAGGATTAAAAACCAGCCCCAGACGCCGGGCAGTGGTTTAAGGCCAGAGCCAGGACAGTTCCCAGGTAAAAAACGGGCAAGCGCAGAAGGTCCTTGGGACCTGATGGTGCTTGAAGACGCTGGTGAGGAACACGGAAGAGTTAGCCCTTGGGTTATGGCACCGAAATGCCGTCTCCTTCCTGGCCGTGCCACTGTCCTCCGCCGGGGGGGATGCTACAAGGACCTGGGTTTCAGGGAGGAGGAGGAGGAGGAGGAGGAGGAGGAGGAGGAGGGGGAGGAGGAGGAGGAGGAGGAGGAAAGGGCTCAGCCCACCCCAACAGGGACCAAGCCGAGGCAGAGGGCGAGTGATCACAGGTAGGCGATGGAGCTGGGCGTGCGCCTGCCGCAGTCCTTTCCCTCCAGCCATGGCCTCCCTAAGCCCCGGGAGAGACGGGGAGGATGAGACGGAGGGGTGCGGAGAGGGTCCTCCCCCCCCGACCCCTCTCCATCCCTCTTCAGCTCACACGGAGGTCTCCGACTGCAGCCTCATGACGAACTTGTGCGACTTGGGGTCCACGAACTCCTCCGAGAGCTTGAAGAAGGGGATCTTCTTGGTGCTCACCACGAGGCTGAAGTCCTGGCGCTTCAGCACGAAGACCACCCCATCTTTCAGGCCGTTCGTCACCGGCTCCTCGCTGACCAGCGTCCACTGCTTGGCCAGCCAGCGGTCCTTGTGGTACTGGATGGTGGGCCCGGCCGTCAGGTACCGCTCAAGGAACGCCTTGGAGGAAGGAAAGGACACGGGGACGTCACCTTCCTACAGCTCAGCCGATTTTTATTTTTATTTTTTTGCAGCTTCAAGCTGCTCAGCAGGTCCTGCAGGAAAGACATCCCCACGCGGCTGGTTCCCATCGCTGCGCATTGCGGGTTACACCCGCTTTTCTCACTGTGTCCCCCAACCCCTTACCCTCCCTGGGGAGGGGGGGACACTCTCACATGGTGGGGAATAAAGAAAAAAACCCACCCAAGAACCTCTAGACCAAGCCCTTGGGCAAACCCGCGGATCCACCCCACCTCGCCGTGCCCTCCGCGCACCTTGGGCGTCATGTCGTGGGTGATGCAGAACTCGAGGTGCTGCAGGATGCTCTCCATGGTGTGGTAGGGCTGCTGCTTGGTGGTGCGCAGGTACTTCTGCATGGCCCGGGCCATGGAGGCGAAGATGGCCTGAGCCGCCTCCCGCGGGTCCATGATCTCCCGCGGGTTCTTCTGGTCTTCCTCCTGCAGCCGCTTGATGTGGGTGAAGGCTTCTTCCACCGCCACCACCAGCCTGTCGGGAGGAAAGCCAGGGATGTGGCCGCAGCGGGGCACAGCCCAGCCACGGGCACGAGACCCCCTGGGGTTGGGGGGAGCCACTCGCCCCCTGCTCTACCTACGGCTGCCAGGAGCCCACCCTCCCCCCCAAAACAATTTTTGGGGCAGATCTGTGCCACGCAACAGCCAGGCTTGGGCTGCGCTACCCCAAGAGCAGGGACACCTCATCTTAGGGGGGGGGTGGGGGCTGCAGGTGACCCCAGGAGCGCCCCCATCCCTCCTGCCAGCACAGCCCAGGTCCTCGGGGGGGGGGGGCTGGGATGGGTACCCTGTGGGGCGCCCAGCAAATCCCACTGCCGACCCCGTACCTGGCGCGGCGTTTCCGCACCCTGCGCTCGTGCTCTGCCTCCTCGTAGTAATACTCGTTGTGGCTGTTGTCGCGCCTCCGGGCGGCCGCCGCGATGACAGCCCGCGACTGGCCCGTGGAGTTGTTCGTTGTGTTTTCTGCAGGGAAAAGGGTGAGGTGAGAGGGGGGGCGGGGGGGGGGCTGGGGGGTGCCTGATGTTCTCCTGCCCCACAGCCAGGCTGTGGCGATCCTGCTCTGGGCTCTCCAGAGCGAAGAGGAGCCTCCGGAGAGGAAAACCACAAGGATGGGGAAGGGAAGGAGGAGAGAGAACAAGAGGAGAAGCCAGGGGAAGGGGAGCTCACCCTCGCCGAGGGAATAGACTTTAAACCCGGACATTTTCTTGGACAGGACGGATTTTGGCAGGTTGAGGAGGGCAGGGTTGTAGACCGGGAAATCGTGGTAATAATTCTCCAGGATCCACACGGCTGCTCGCTGGATGCTGCAGGGAGACACAGCCGGGCACGGGGAGGGGGGCACAGAGAGCCGGTTAGCACCACGCCGAGGGTGGGGGGCGCGCACAGCCGGGGCAGGATGAGGAGGGAGGGATGGACAGCGTGTGCCAGCGGGAGCGGGGCTGCACCTGCCGCAGGACACGCAGCTCCTCCGGGCTGGCTGGTGCCACGGTGGGTGGCGGCATGGGCACAACCGCTCGCGGCTACAGGTGTGCACGTGCCCACACGCGGCTGCGCACCAATGCACACGCACCACCACACGTGGACATGCAGCGACGCGTGGGCACACACACAGGCACATCAACGCGCACACACGAACGCGCACACATCACTGCCCCCCGTTGCGCAGGAATGCGTGAGCACACACGTGTGTGCATCAACGCGCATCACGGGAACGCCCTGACACCCAGTGACACCACGAAACGCAGGAACACCCCCCCAGCAGCCCCTACCTGAGGTGGCCGACGTTGTAGAAGCGGCTGGCGCCGTCGGCGGAGCGGACGGCTTTGAGGGTGAACTGGGGCTGGAGCTGGCGCAGCTCCAGCAGCACCACGGCCAGGTAGTGCACGAAGAGCAGCGCGTCCACCAGCGAGACGGCGTACTGCACCACCCCCTGGTAGTTGCGGTCCCGCGAGTCCAGGATGCGCACGCCATAGAAAAGCCAGTAGGAGACGACGAGGAGGAAGACGAGCACCATGAGCAACGCTCGGAAGACGAAAACGCGAGGGAAGAAGGCTTTGGGGCGACGGAAGAAGAGAGCCCAGCTGCCCAGCAGGAGGATGAGGAGTTTGAAGGCCACGGAGATGAAGAGCCCCTCGCAGGGTGTCCCGCAGGGCTCCAGCTCCTCCCGCCACAGCAGCTGGGGCAGGAGCATGAAGGCGAGGGGGGTGAGGAAGGCAAGCAGCGCCAGCGCCCCGGCCAGCGAGACGCCCAGGTGCCGGGAGCAGTCCAGGTGGGCGCTGTCCTCCATGTCCTTGGTGATGCGGGTGATGTCATCGTGCGAGATGCTGTGCTCTGACGTCCCCGTCACCACCGTGGTGGTCTCACCCCAGTTGTCATCCTGGGGAGGGCAGATGGGAGAGGGTTACACAGGTCCCCAGCACCCGGGGCGGCTGTTGGTTACGCTGGACCACCCCCATCCCCACTCCACCACCTCCCATCCACCAAACCTCAAAGCCTGGCGTGCTGCCTGGTGCCATCACCCCCATTTAGACGGTGGAAACCTCAACCCAGGGTTGGGGGGGATGCAGCGATTTGGCCAGGACCCTCTAGGAAACCCCCGTCAGCAGCTCTGTGCCACGCTCCACCTCTCCAGCACCAGCGCGAGCAGCTTTGGAAGTGGGAAGCATCCTGCTTCCAGGCAAACCCCCTCATCAGTGGGGCCAGAAGGAACATGCCCGGCTGCCGTCCCAACACACCCTTGGTGCCGCCGGGCGGGCGGGTGCTGCCTCCCCCAGCCCCGCGCCGGGCAGGATCAAATCACCGGCGATCCAGCAGCTCAGAGCGCCGGACGAGTCTCCTGCAGGGTCCAACCCCCCCTTCCCCAGCCAGAGGGGTGCAGAAACGACCCCATTTGATTCCCTCCCAGTTAAAACGTGGCGTTTCAGTGGGGGGAGAAGATGTTGCCCCGCACACTCTCAGACTTTCACATTTTACGGCACTTCGGCATCCCTGAAACTTGGGGATTTATCGGATCCTATTTTTTTCCCCTGAGCTTCCACAGGAAAGCCGGTGATTTCATTCCAAATAGCAAACTAGAGCCGCAGCCTGGGCCTTTGCGGAGGGGTAGGATGCGGGGGGGTGGGATGGGGGGGGTGGGATGCAGGGGGGGTGGGATGCAGGGGGGGTGGGATGCGGGGGAGGGTCCAGGAGGACCAGTCCATATCCCAGCCTGTCTCCAGGAAAATCCACGCTGCCATCAGCTTGCTCCGGCCACGGCCGGACTGGGCAAGCTCAGCCACCGGCATCCTGGCCACCGCAAACACTGGCCCCTGCCGGCGCCGACTTCTTGGTGGGGGAAGATGAAAAGAGCTGGAGCCGCCTGTGTAGGTGGCTGGGAGATGATTAAAGCCAGGGACTGGGCTCTGCGGCGGCCGGAGGGGTGCTGGCACCCAGCGTGGGGGTCACAGCAGTGCTACACCCACTGGCTCACACCCAGGGACCCCCGTGGGACCCCCGGGCTGGGGCAGCCGGTGGAGGGATGCAGCACGGGAGCCTCCTGGGCACCAACCTCGTCGCTGGTGTGATCCTGCAGGCACTGAGTGAGGAGCTGAAGCTAATCCCTTGGGAGTGGATCCCCAGGGAGTGGATCCCTAGGGAGTGGATCCCCAGGCTGCTTCCCCGGGGCGCCGCCACAGCCTGTCCCCTTTCATTTGCACCCGCGCCGCTTGCCCACCCACCCTCCCCGCCGGGGCTGGACCCGTTCCCCAGCCCAGGGCCAACCCAACCGGCTCAACCGCTCCGCCGGGGAGCACCAGGAATGCCGGGAGCCCTCCCACCCTCGGCAGCATCCCCGTGGCGGAGCAGCGGTGCCAACTTCCCTTCTCCCCCTGCCCAACTCACCCTCTCGTCCCCCCGCGTCGATTCATTGTCCAACAGGGGCTCGCCTGGTGCTTGGATGGTCACCGACTTGTCCCCGCGGCTCCCGTCCCGGCTTTTCGAGCGATGCCGGTCCCGCCGGTCCCTGGAAGGCAAAAGAAGGGTGCAGCGTGGGTGCACCGGGGAGGGGGCACCCATTGTAGCTAGGGGACCCCCAGGGCACACCCTGACTCCTCACCTGTGCTTGCGGGAGCTGCGGGAATGCCCGGACTTGTAGGAATATCCCGAGTATTGCGACTCATTGTCCATGGTGTCGGGGCGCCGGGGCTTGTGCCGCTCCACGCCGAGGGGCTTGGGTCTCCCCGGCCCCGGGACAGCGGCCAGGGCCTCCTTCAGAGGGGGCTTCTTCAGGCCCAGGGGCACCTTCAAGAAGTCAACCGTCACCTTGAGGGACTCTATTTTGATCACCTGGCCGGGCTCGTCTCAGGAGAAAAGGGCTCGCCCGCCTGCGGAGGCGAAGGGAAGGGTCAGCAGCCACATCCTGGCAATGCCCCCGGGGTCCTGGCCACCGATGAGCATCCCCTTGCCCACCACCCACCACATCCCCACACCACTACGGTGGCAAACAGGGACGGGGCTTCAACAGGGAATTTGGGTCATTTTGGGGTGTTTTCTATTTTATCCCATGTCCCAGCTGGGTCTGGGACGGCCACCTGCCTCCTTAACGATACTGTGTGATTAGCTTCTGGTTTGGGTGACTTACACTTTAATTAATATCACCGTCTCTTAACTGCCAAAAGAGGGCCTAGGGTGGGGGCCAAAAAAAAAATAAAAATAATAAAGGAATGAATAATTGGGCACAGGCAACATTTCAGGCCCATCTCACAGCACAAGGCTCTGCCCGGACACGTTTCCCAGCACAGAGTCAGGATCTCAGGATCCTCAGGATCCAGGATCCTCAGGAGCATCGCTTTGCCCCGGCTCCAGCCCCCCTTGCCGCGCCAGCCCGAGCCGGGGGGAGCCGGGGGAAGGCAGGAGCTCCCGGAGCGCGGCGGCTCCGGGGATGGGACCAGTGGCCACCACCAGCATCTGGGGACTGGTCCAGCATGGCAAGGCTGGCTCGGAGGAGATACCAACACCCTGCGCTGACTCACGGCTGCCACGTCGTTACCGGCCAGCCCCAAACGCCCATTACAGCCATCTGCTGTAAAAATATAAAATACAAATATATACACACACGGGACCCATCTACGCCCACCGATGGTGGGGGGGCTCTGCTGGGGTGGGAAAATCACACCCCGCTGGGGTCCCGGCCGGGTAAAGGCTCAGGGGATGCGGGCAGGAACCAGGCTCTGTGCCGGTGGCCTCCTGGGGTCACCCCACTGGCTTGGGGGACCCCCCAGCTGCTCACAGCCCCGTGGTGGGCGCGGGGGGGGCTTGTCCGTGAGCCCACCAAGGGGGAGACCCCGATACAGATGGGAAGCGCTGGGGACATCGCGCTGCCTGGCTTGTGCGGGGGGATGCTGGATGCTGTTGGGGGGTCCTCCTGCATTCACCCTAAGGGTGCTGGGGGGCTGTGGGCACTGGGCCACCCCAGGAGCCCCGAACCCCCTTCCCAGGCAGCAGCACATGCCGGGGGGCCGCGCCGGCTGTGTTTGGGGGTAGGCCTGCGCCGGGTTACCAGGGGAATGCCATTTCGACCAAATAAAACCCAAATGTCTTTTGGCCTCTTTTCCAAGGCCTCAGGGAGGGGGAGATGGGGGTCGAGGAGGCAAAAAGGAAAGGGGGGGGGGGATCTTTTGTCCCAGATGCTGGATGCTCACACATTTATCACTATGGAAACAAAAGCCCCCCTCCCTCCCGCTGGTTGTCTAGGAGATGGCAACAGGGCCAGGAGCTCGTCCCGGCATCCCCAGCGAGCGATGGGGGAAGGGGCCGGGAGAGAAAGAACACCCCTGTGCCCCCCCCCCAACCTCCTGCAGCCCCCTGTTCTGGGCTTTGTTTGCAGGCAGGGATCGGGTTTCTGCTGGGAACAATGCGCAGGGGGCCGAGGACAGCCTTGTCCCCAGTCTGGTCCATGAACACCATTAGGAGGTTGCTACTGGGGCAGGGGACGGAGCTGGGGGACTCACCGGCGAGGTCGGGGCGAGGCGGCTGCAGGCGGGTGCTGTCCCCCGTCCCGGCGGTCACCGAGGCACTTCGGGCATCCTGAGCCTCCGCTGGGGACTGCATCCAGCTGGCGGGCACCGGAGGGGGGCTGCGCATGGGGGGGCCGCTCACGGGACGGGCGGCTGTGCCGGGGGTCCGCGGTCGAGCTGGGGGGAGCAAGAGAGAAGGGAATCAGGAGCCAGGCATCCCGGCCGCACGCGGATGCATTGCAGCATCCCCCTCCCCAGGGACGGGAACCACGCGTGTGCCGTGGCAGCCACCCAAGCCACACGTTTGGGGGAAGAGCCGCAGCGCGTCACATTGGCCACCGCCAGCCAAAGTCCTTGTCCTGCGGGTCACCCACCCCACTTCCCTCGGGGGCGCCCACCCCGTGAGAGCTCCTCGCTTGGCCTTGACCCCTGGCCAGCACCCGAGAGGAGCGATGGGAGGAAAACAAGGGTGGGCTGGACACCCCCACGGACACCACGACAGTCCAAAACCTGCCCCAGCATCACCTCCATGCCACACCAGCACCCTGCCCGGTACCCTGGCACCCTGTGGCCACCTGCCACAGGATGCGACCCTCCCCGAGGTGTCCAGAGCCGGGCTGAGCACCGCTCCAGCCAGAGCCAGGCACTCCCGGAGAGGTGAAAGCCAAAGTCAAGACGGGGTTTTCCAACACATCTCAGCGATTCCAGGCACCAGCCCGTGGATTTAACGCTCCTTGGCCACCACAATCCTGCGGCCAGCAGCCACGCTTCAGGTTCACCCTTGAGTCACGGGTCCCCACAGGGGCATGGGGACCCCCAGGGCCATCCAGGTCCCAAAAGCAAAGCCAGAGATGAAG
Organism: Falco rusticolus; assembly: GCF_015220075.1. Classification (NCBI taxonomy): domain Eukaryota; kingdom Metazoa; phylum Chordata; class Aves; order Falconiformes; family Falconidae; genus Falco; species Falco rusticolus. Next base: position 2,052,538 of record NC_051205.1, on the reverse strand, counting down.
GCTGATCTGTTCAGAAGGAGAACAAGACGTGCCGATCCGTTCAGAGGGAGAAGACGACATGCATTTCCACGGGGAGTGAGCAACGGGCCATGGAACGGCCCGGCGCTTCATTCAGGAGCCGGTGACGGGGCAGAGGTTACGGGCAGAGGCTCCGGGGCTCTTTCCCAGGGCACAGCAGTGGCACGGGACGCTTTGCTCCGGCGTGATCCATGGATGAACCACAGGCGATCTCTGCACCCACACCAGGGCTCAGCTCTGGCCGACGAGGACCCTCTGTCTTGCCCATCCCAAAATTTTCTCCCCAGCAAAGCCTGGTGGGGGGAATAACCCCCAAGCCGGCAGATTTGCAAGGTTAATTTGTCAATCAAGCAGCCATCCCGCACATCGCCGGCGCCGGGAGCTCCTTGTCCTCCTGTCCCACGGCTGCTCCGGTGCTGGTGGAGCAAGTCGGCTGCTCCGGCTGGGAAGAAAGAGATTTTTTGTTTTGATGGTTTGCCCGGCAGAGTGAGGAAAGCCGGTTCAGCAGCCCAAGGTGCTCAGGTGGAGAGGCTGGAAATGGATGCCTTGTCTCCAGGAGGAGAAGCAGCTTCATCTTACAGAGCCCACGGAGACGCTGAGCAACCGCCGAGGGCTGGGAGCGAGAGCCAGACGCATGCAAACGAGGAGGAAAACTCACATTTTTAATAGCGAGGTGATTAACCATCAGAACAAACTCCCCAGGGGAGGAGAGGATTTGCCATCTCTTCACATCTTCAAGTCCAGACTGGATGGCTTCTTGGGATGATGCTGGAGCACATCACAGGGTTCAAAGCGGAGAGAGTGCGGCTGGAGCTTCGGGGCGGTCAGAAAAGCCACTGCCGCCGTCTCTCCTGCCTTGGAGTCCGTGAACCTCAAAGACGAACTTTCTTTTGCATTCAAATGCTCAAAAAAATTGAAATAAAAATTAAAAAAATCCAAGCATTTCTAGATGAAAAAGTTTTCTTATTTCAAACAGCTCCAGGGTAAATCCCAAGAGGGAAATCCTCTCCTCCCGTCCCTGCCGAGGCAGCGTGCCCCTCGGTCCGGGCAGCACAAATCCACGCCACGTGGCTCTCTGCCTGCTTTATTCAGCACCAAGGGATGGGCACAACGTTTGCTGGAGAAAAAAAAACTGCTTTGAGCAAAGGGCAGAGGAAGAAACCGGTGGCAGAACAGCTCCTTTCGTGGCCAAGAGGGTTGGGACCGATCTGGCTGCCTTCGCGCTGGAGCGGATCGGTGAGCGCCCACAGCTCAGTGACTCGCACCTGGGTCAACTCGCTAAATACCAGCGTTCAACCAGGATGCTCCCCTGTGGTTTGAGAGGGGTGGGAACAGCCCTTCGCGACGCCGGCCATAGCCTGCTTCCACCGCCGGGGCCAAGCAGAGCCGGGAGGAGAACATCGGCTGCACCCGGGCAGGCACTTTCCAGCGAGACACGACAAGCATCACAGTGACTGGGAAACTGAGTCACAGGCCAGGAGGACCCCGGGGTCCTGGATTCCCGGCACATGACTCCGCCGCTGTTCATCCTCCCAATAAGCCCCGGAGGGCTGGAAACATGGCTCTACTCATGACAGAAATGGGAAACTGAGGCCACCGCAAGCCAGAGTCCATAGCTGTTTACAGACAGGCAAAAACCTAACGCCAGCCTCAGCCCTGCCTCACACCTAATTTAGGCGGTCCTCCCTCACCGTTCCGACACTGGGGAGGTTGGCCCGGGGACCCCTGAAGATGCCCATGGTGGGGATGCTGCTGGAACACCTCCAAAACCAGCCTGGGAACGGGAGGCACCTCCCGGCGCCGGCCCAGGGGTCTGCTGAGCCCAGCGCCCGGCACATTTGCTTGCTTGGCTACACACACACGCCTTGCTGCTTCTGCACAATGGGCGGCTTCCCCGGCCGGCCACCACCGCGGTCCCCCGCCGGCCACCAGCCCCCCGAGCCCCGCGCTGCCAAGGGAGCGGGGGGGGGGGGGGGGGGTACGGACCCGTGGCCCTGTATCACATACACACCAAACGCTGGGGGGACGGAGGAGGCTGCAGCGAGCGGGGTGCCCGCGGGTGACCTGCGACGAGCAGAAGGTGGGCGCATGGCTGGGAAAATCCCCGTGGGCGCTCCTGCTTGGGCTGGGGTGGGGGAGACAGGCTCCCCAGGCAGGAGCTGGGGGGTCACAGCAGGTGTCCCCCCCCCCTCCCCGTGCCACATCTATTAAAGCCCCAAGCATCAGCCATGCACCATCGACCAAGAAGCTGGGGAGAGGCGGCCAAGGCGCGTCGCTGTCCTCCCCCTGTCCGCACACCCCCTGCAGAAGCACAAACACAGACAATTTTCCTTCCTTTCTCCCCGGGCCATATCCAGCCCGGGCCATCTCCAGCCCGCACCTCCTCTCGGCTGGCAGAGCTGAGGCTTCTCGGCAAGCTCACAGCACCCTCCTCACCCGAGGCTGCTCCGCACCTTTTCCACGGCCGAGTCCCCCCCCGTGCCGGTCCAGCCCCAGCTCCAGAGATGCCGTTGCTGGGAGAAATCCACAAACTTCCAGCTCTTTGGTCCGTTGGCAGGACCAGGCGCTTCAGAGGGACGCGGGAAAGGCCCTTGGGAAGCCCGAGCGGCTTAATCCAACTCCCCCATGGGGTCTCATTCTGCTCTCAAATTGCTCAGCGTCAGCTTGGATGCAGAAGGTTTAATATCCCTTCCAAACTGCCAGCTTTAATTAGGATCACTCGGGATTGTTACAATATCCACAGGAACGTCCAGTCCCTCCAGCGCTTGGTCCCCACCAAGTTTGCTCCAGCGGGGAAGTCCCACTGCGACTAGGGGACAAAGCCCAGCCTTTCCCCCGGCATTTCAATCCCGCTGCATGTCCGGGAGCGATGGAGGTCGCAGCCGCATCGAGCGGCAGGGATGCACTAGCTGCCTCCTCGCAGGTAAAAAACGACTGCACCGCGATCTAGAACCAGAGGGAGAAAAAAAAAATAAAAAATGTACAAAAAAGCTGGGATTTGCATGAGAACAGGGCTTGGATGAAAAGAAAAGGTATTTGCATTGCAAAACTGGCCGGCACCAAGGGATCCTAACTGCAGCCCTACAGCCAGCCAAGCTCCCAGGCCAGCTCACCTGCCTCATCTGCCCCTTCCCAGGGCTCAGCACCGGGCAGAGGGGCTCAGCCCCCACCCCTGAACCCTGACACCCCCCCGCCTGCCTTGGCCCCAGCTCGCCAGAAGCACACAAGGCTTCCTGGGAAGACGAGCACCAGCTTCAACCTCACGGTTCCTGGTGCCGGCTCTGGCATCATGATGCCCAGCACATCGCCAGCCCCATGGCGAGGTCCTGCCAGCTCTCCCTGTCCCCTCCTGCTCCCACCGCCCCGCCGCTGGCACCTCCACCTGGGATGCCAGCACCTCGCCACAAACCTACGGTCACCCTGGGGCACAGGAGGATGCGACAGCTGGAGTCCCAGGCTGCTTCTCTGCTGGTCACGAACATCCCAGCGGTGCCGCAGGGCGCTGGGACAAGGCGAGCCGAGGAGGTGCAGGGGTCCATGCTCATGGTTACGGCTGTTACTCGGATGTCAGCGTGTTCTCCCAGAGCATCACTGGAAGCTCTGTCCCCAAGGATCTGCAGCCACATCCCAAAAGGCCGGTTCCTAGCCCAAAAAGGCTGGTTCCTAGCCCAAAAGGGACGGCTTCTAGCCCAAAAGGGCCGGCTCCTAGCCCAAAAGGGCCACCCACAGCATCAACAACTGCACTTTTAGATCAGTTATAGCTCTGCTCCATCCACTCCGGGTGCCTAATCCTTAACCCTACTAAATCCCAACAGGCAGACAGTGTTATCTGCATCCCGGAGCCTGGAAAAGCAGCGTAGAGACGGGATCCATCTGGGTCCAGGCAAGGAGGAAGGCGACCGCATTCACCCACCGACCGCATTCACCCACCGACGGCAGTGCTCGGGGCGGCAAACGCCTTTTGGAGAGGGGAACCCCCCCCCTCGTGTGGGGTCTGGCTTTGGTGGCTGGTCCTGCCGTGACGGTGCCACGATGCCCGTGGGTCTGAGCACTCGCCGGCTTCATCGCTGGCCCTCGCCGGGGGGGCAGCCCAGCGAAAGCCCGTGGTTTCCTCCGAGGCCCCCTCGCAAGCATCCCGGCCGGACAATAAAGCCATAAAGCATCCGCTGGCCGCGCCGGCCCGCAGCCAACAGCCCCCCACATCCAAAATTAAGTCAGACCAAAGACGTGGGGTTGCTTCAGCCCTGCCTGATGCTAGGGGTGGGGGGGCTCCCTGCCTTCCCCCCCCCGCCAAGCCTTCTCTGGCCCCATTGTCTGCAAGCTGCTGAAAACAAGCAACCACATCAATGATGGCAATGGCTGAAGGCAGCCCAGGAGCAGCGGGATGGGCGGCCGTGCCACCAGGATGAGGGTATCCCATGGGACCCGGTGACCCGCGACCCTAAACCACCCACCCCACGGTCCAGCAGCCAGGCAAGGAGCCATCGCTCCAGTGGACGCTGCTAATTAAATCAGCTGGTCTCATCCCCAGCTCCAGCCCCCCCAGCACAAAGACAGCGTAAATACAGGGGAGCAGCCGGGAATGGCATCGACTCCGGCTGCCTCCGAGCCCGCTCGGTCCCAACACAATCCTGAATCGCTGTGATTAAGCAACAGCCGTCCCCAGAGGCTCCGTGAAGCTAATATTTAATTCTTCTTCATTCCCCCCCCCCCCCCCCCCCCGGTTATTATACCAAGGCCTGGAGGAGGGGGGGGGACCAGACCCTACGCCTTCTCCCAAGGAAATAAAGCCTCTGGGCAGCCCGGCCGGAGCAGCAGAGCCACTGTCGGAGCTCGGTGCGGAGCACAGGGAACTCCCTGTTGTCTCAGGGCACCGAGCCAGGATGGGACCAAGAGAAACCGGATCAGAATCCGGCCGGGTCTGTCCCGGGAGCAGGTGAGTGCGGGCAGGGATGGGCGCAGCGGGCACCCCCTGCCTCCCAGCACCCACAAGATCCCAGCAGGAGCATCGGCCGCGTCCCCCGCGCAGCCGCCCAGCCCTGGCATGGGGCAGGTGGCGGGGCGGGTGCCCCATGGGTGCCCACCCTTGTTACCCCCCGGGTCACTGGTGGGGTCATGCTCTTGCTCGCAGGGGGGGAGCCCTGTGCCTGCCCCCACGCTGGGCACAAAGGGCTGGGGGGCCAAGCGGGTGCCTGATGGCAGCAGCCCAGTGAAGTCCAGGATCAGCGTACCCGCTACAAAGCGGGAAACCCACAGCCACCAGTGCCAGGCTGGGGGCAACTGGGGGGACACCCACCCACCCTGCTGCATTCCCCCCCGCTCCCCATCCCCAGGGAGGTCCCCCAGTGCCAGCCGAGCCTTGCAAAAAAGGGAGCAAACCAGCACCCAGGGCCCACCCCTGGGGGCACCCTCAGCATCCCCCACCCTAACTCAGGGGTTGGGGGGGGTGGGGGTGTACCCAGCCCCGCATCCCCCCCCCCCCCCCACGCAGCGAGGCACCCCCGGCTCGGGGCTGGCCGAGCAGCCGCTCCCCGCCTGGCTGCCGGCCCAGGAAAGTCCCCGGCTTCCCAGGCCCTTCCTGCGGGGACCGGCCCCGGGTGTCCCCCCCCTCGCAGCCCAGCCCTACCCTGGGGGCCACCCCGCACCCCAGACGCCCCCCCCCACCCCGCCCCCCTTTCCCCGCACTCACCATCGCGCCGCACCTTTGTGCGCGTCCCCCCCGCACCGAAATCCCGGGGCTGCTGCGGCGGCGGCGGCGGCGGCGGAGGAGGAGGAGGAAGAGGAGGAGGAGGCGGAGGAAACCCCGAATCCCAGCGGAGCGCCCCCCCCCCCCCCCCCGCCGTGCGCCCGGCCCCGGCCCGGCAGCCCCCCCCCCGCCGCCGCTGTTCCCGGCCGCCCCCCCCCCCCGCGCCCGCCCATTGTCTCCGCTTCGCGCTGCCGGGGCCATTGTCTGGGTGGGGGGGGGACGACACAGACACGACCCCCGGCTCCCAGCCCCCATCCTGCATCACACCGTGTGGGAGCCGCTGGGGGGGCTCAGCCCCACTGGTCACCCCCCCCGGATTCAGCGGTGGGTGGGGTGATGCCCCCCCCCCCCCCAGGGTCACCCGGGCTGCCACGGGGGAAGGATGACCCTTCGCCTTGGCAAAGGTGCACACCCCCCACCCCCCCCACCCCGCGTTGGAGGGGGGGTTGGGGTCGTGCTCCGGCCCCCACCTTTGTGCCCTGCTGATTTGGGGTGGGGGGGGAACTGATGCGCGTGGGAACAAGCACACACACCCCCCTCCCCAAACTGGCTCCATTGCCCAGGTCTGGCTCTACACCCCCCCAGCCCCCCTCAACGGTGGAGGGTCCGGCCGAGCCCCTCGCGTGTGTGTGGGGGTGTGACCTGGGAACCGATCACAGCACGTGGGACCCCCCCGATGCCGGTGGGGCAGCTGTGACCCCCCCCAAACACACGGTGTGGGAACACGTGGAACACCCCCCACCCCCCAAAGTCCTGCTCCCCACGGAACAAGGACCCGAGGGAGTGTGTGGGGGTGGGCAGACACCTGCAGACCACCCGCTTGAGTGAGGGAAGTGGGGAAGACAGGCAAGCCCCCACACCACGGGTGGGGGGTCCCTTGGGGTGGTGGTGTCACCAGCCCCTCGCCCAGCAGGGCCCGTGGGAAGCAGCCTGTGCTCTCACGGAGAACTCGCCCGCCCCCCCCCCCGGGGTGCTACTGGGGGGGGAGGGGGGGGGGGCACTGCTCACAGAGGGGGACGCAGCACCCCCCCTGCTCCAGAGAGACCCTTAATCAAAGACCCCCCACGCAAGGGTGCAAAGCTAGTCCACTTATTGGGTGAGGGGAGGGTCAGGAGGCGTGGGGACCCCCCGCCCCACGCGTGGGGGACCCCACGGCGGGGGCACATCACCTGCCCGGAACAGCCGGACCGCGCCGCCGGGCGCTTTATATCAATGAGCGAGGCTGGGAACGGGTCGGGCCCGCCCCCCCGCGCTGCCCAATGGCGTGCGGCGCTCTCCTTCCGGCGCGGGCCATTGGCTGGATTTAAATGGCTTGTTTTGCCTTAATGGGGAGGAGGGTTTGGGGGCGGGAGGGAGCGATGGGCAGGGGCAGGGGCAGGGGCAGGGGCAGGGGCAGGGGCAGGGGCAGGTTAAAGCTAATGCTTGGCTTGGCCTGGCCCGGCTTGGCATGGCCCGGCCCATCCCAATCCATTCCCATCCCTGTCCAGGCCAGGCTGGAGGGGTCCTGCCCCGTCTGAGCCCTGGCACAGCTCAGCCCATATGTTTTGGGTCCCTCTGGGTCACCTCCCCACCAGTGTGTGCCCCAGAAGCCGAGGAGGATGATGGCTGGCAGCATCCTCAGCGCAGCATCCAGAAACACGTGGTCCAGGCTGAGCTGGGTGAGAGCTGCTGGGTCAGAGAGGTACGGAGGGAGGCGGCAGCAGAGCTGTAAGCTGGGGGACAGAGCTTGGGGTGCCTCAGGAGAGACCCCCTGAGTGTGGCCAGCTTATCCCTCCCTTATTTATGGAGGGTCTTGGCTCTTGCGGAGGAGCCCATCTAGGAGCCGTCGTGGCTTCTGCCCCCAGGTGCCCCATGCAGCGCAGACGGTGACACTTATCCCAGTGTTTTCCGACCTCTCAGCTGGGCTCTGCCGGGCTCTCCCAGCTCTGGCCTGTTCCCTGGGACAGCTTGCACAGCCTGGGGGCTGCTCCAGGTCCCTCTCTGCCTCCACCTACAACATGGCGGAGACACGATGCCATGTCCTGCACCGGCTGTGGAGGCTTGAGGGAGGGGGATCCTACCCTGTGCTGGTCCCCTGGCTCCTGGCACAGAGCTGGGGGATCAGTGCCCCCCCTTCTCACCTGGCTCAGTGGCCTGTGTGAGTCACGAGCAGCCTTGAGGTGTAAACTTGGGGGTGCAGCCAAGTGTGGCTCCCTGTGACCCATCAGGGCTTGGGGGTCGCTGCCGGCTGTGGGCCCCCTCTGCTCTCCCTTCCCCCTGCAGCCAGCTGCCCCGGGCTGTCCCCTTGCTCCTGTTCCAGCTCCGGGAGTGATTAATGGGCCCTCAGAGCACGTTCCTGGCCAGCTGGAGTTGCTGGAGCCTCCCTGCCATCTGGGAAGGGCTGCATTGTTCCACCTTGTGATTTACAGGGACGGTCCCCTCCCTCTGCACCCTGCTCTCGGGTCAGAGGAGCCCGCCTGGCTCTGCAGGGTGCTCAGCCCTGTCCCAGCAGCGCACCTGGGATCAGCAGTGCACAGGGTGCTGGGTGCTTCCCATCCATCTCCTGGGCACAATGGAGTTCCCAGAACCAGCTCTGTCTTGCCTTGTTCTTGGAAATGACCTTCTGCAGAGCAGGGAAGACCCAGGGCCCTCGCCAAATCCTCATACACCGCCCTGAGCCCCCTCGCACCCTCTGGACCCCCCCCCTCCTTGCCCAGAGCTGCCCCACCACTCTACAGACTAACAATCAGATGTCAGGCAGGTCCAATGCCCATTGGTCCCAAGGCATCCCGGCCAGGCTTCCCACTCCAAAGGGAGGCGGGCAGAGGCTCTGGGCAGATAACTCCAGAGATTAGGAATCCTAGGAAGCAGGGTGGCTAGCCTCTCCCTGCCCCGGGCAGGATCAGTAGCACCTAACCCATTCCCCCAGACATTTGTCTGCAAGCCCTGGGGCACCAGAGCTTCCTGGGCCACTGGCCCTCCTTTCCCAGTGCCACCCAGTGTGGAACCTGCCTGGGGACACACACATGGATCCCAAGCTGCTCCTGCTGCACGCCCTCACACCCAGCTTTTGCCACGCCGTTGTCTCTGGTCTCGGTCCAGATGGATCCTTTCTCTCTGGCACAAAATCAAGGGCGTGAGGCGTCTGATGGACCATCAGCTCCTGCCCCAGGTCTCGGAGGAAGGGATCAGATATGGACGGGATCAGATGCGGATGGGATCAGATACGGAGAGATCAGATCCGTGCTTTATCTAGTGAGACTGTTAGGTCTCTTGGGCCAGGGCTTGTCTCTCCCAGTCGCCTGCCTCTGATGGGCACTGTGGCCTCGGGGGACCCTCACGCTCTAAACCAAGCATGAAATGAGCGTTTAAAACAATGGGGCACAGGAGATGCTTTTGGGAAGGTCTCCCATGTGTGCACGGGTGCCGTTCGCTTTTGTCCCTTGTCCCAGTCCCAGCCCTGCCCGAGAGCTGCATTGGGTCCCTTCGCAGAGGACAGGGATGCTCCAGGGCCCGGCTGGCAGGGATGGGGGTCCCCAGCCTGGGGGGTGACAGGGGTCTGGTGTGAGCATACAGGGCCCCGTGCTGGGGACCCGGCAGATGGCACTGCCGCCTCACGCAGGCGAGCTGGGGACACAGCTGCTGCCCACGGTGACATCCCCGGGGAGCAGGGCACACGCAGGCAGCCTGGCCCTGGGGCAGCGGGCTGAAACGAGGGGTGTCCTTCCCCCTTCCCAAACTGGAATGTCATGTCCTGCCCCGGCTACTCCTTTTTGGGGGAGGAAGGGACGTGGAATGGGGCCAGCAGCCACCCCCACCACATTGTCTCCGGGGCAGGGACACAGAACTGCCACTGAGCAAAAGCAGCTGCACGGTTTCATGCACATCTGTTTATCTCCACCTTCAGGACTATTTTCCATGGGTATTTTTCAAATGAAAACATTCCTTGTGCACAGACCTACCTGTGCCCTGGGTGTCCTCCAGAGGCTGGGAGAGGGATGGAGAGATGGAGATGTGTATGGGGAAGAGGGAAGGAAGAGGGATGGAGAGATGGAGATGTGTATGGGGAAGAGGGAAGGAAGAGGGGTGCAGAGATGAAGATGTGTATGGAGAAGAGGGATGGAGAGATGGAGATGTGTATGGGGAAGAGGGAAGGAAGTAGCTGTGGCGACAGAGTTGGGAAGTGTCTAAGAAAATGCTCCGGGAGATAGTGGAGAAGCAGAGCTGCCTGTTACCTCGATGCCCGCGAGCACAAAGAGCAGGCAAGGGACCCAATCTGTCGGAGATGACAGCAAGGCCAGAACCAGCATCTAAATTAGCATGAAGTGTTTCCATTGTGCGCGGCACAATGAGGACCATATGTCAGGGCTGGGGCTGGCAGCCGGGAACAACGGCCCCGCCGAGGTTTGGGTACCACCTCCCGGCGGTGGGATGGAGACGGCTGCCCCGCACCAACCTCCGAGTGGAGAGCCTGGGAGAGGAGCTGCGTCTGGATGCAGGCGGCAGGGACACGGTGCATCCCAAGGGGTCAACACCAGGGAGAAATCCCTGAGCTGGGACAAAAAGCGCCGAGGATCCCCAAAGTCCCCTCCCATGCCCCTGCAGCCTGAGGCAAAGTCTCCCTGCTTTCTTCCCCTGCTCCCTCTCCCTCCCCCCCCCCCCCCCATGTTTATTATTTCCCCTTTGACGCATCTCTGCTGAGCCGAGCTGCAGCCGAGGCCAATTGATTATATGAAGAAATTTGGAGCAAGTCGGTGAACAGCTGCAACCTGCCCCCAGGGACGCGCGGGATCGGCGCAGACAAAGGAGACGAGCCGCAAACTTGCTTCGGGGTGGCTGAAGAAGCAGGGAGAGGGCTGGGGGTTTGCAAGGGAGAGGTCTGGGGGTGATGGAGAAGGGGACCGCGGGGCCTCTGCTAGGCAGAGGTGTATGGTCAAGCAATGGGTGGCTTCGGAGCCAGGGCAGCACCAATTTCCCCAGGGTATGCGGGAGAGAGAGGTGGTTTGTCGGGTGTGTTTGGAGATGCTGATGTCTGGACCAGATGTCCTCATCCCTCTGCTGTCACCAGAAGGACCGGGCCGTTTGGGGTCTGCTTGTCCTAGAAAACCCAAGGCGGGCTCCAAGCAGCGACTGCAGACATGGGGAAAGGCAAAGACATGGCGTGCACCCCATCTCGGAGCGAGCCCCAGCCTGGCTGGTGCTTGTAGGATCCTCTGAGCACCAAGAGGACGCATCCCAGTCCCCTGGCCGGAGCGGTAGATGATGGTTTCCCTCCCACCACCTCCTTTCACAGGCACGGCCGCAGCCATCCACTCCTGCCTTGGAAAACCCACCACCACCGCCAAACAGCGCAAGGAAGAGACAGTTAAAAACAAGATTAAAAAAAAAGAAAAAAAAAAAAAAAAGGGAAGCCGGGCACTCCAAGTTCAAGATCTCTCTTTTGCTGGCAGTTTAATTCATTTCCCCCTCCCCGACTTCCTTGTGAACTCATAAATAATAAATCCTTGCACAGTCTGAACAGCCAAGACAAACAAACGCTGGGGCACACCGCATACAAGGGTGGGTTGGTTGGTTTTTCCGCCGTGGTCATTGTTTTTTTTTTTTTTTCTTCTTATTTTCTAGTTTTCCGTTCCCAAAAGTGCACAACAACAGCAAATAAATAATAACATTTATCAATAAATTAATTCAATAAATATCCTCGTGGCACAGAGACGTGGCTGGTAAGTGGAGGGGAAGGGTGGGCTGCCCTGCTCTGTATTGCTCTGCCCCTGCCCCGCTGAGTGCTGCAGTGATGGGGGCACCAGCTCCAGAGTCCGCTGCTCCAGCCCTCAGGGGTCCCACATTCCCTGGGGAGTCCTTGCGAGACAGAGGTAGCGATCGTTCTCCCTGCTTTTACGGGGAGGGGGAAAATGAGGTACGGAGCGAGGCGGCGCTGGGAGCTGGCGGCAGAGGCAGGGGTGGGACGGAGCCAAGGACTGCGAGGTCCCGGGAAGCCCAGCTGGGGCTTGGACAGAAGCACGGGCAGTGGCCAACACCTTGGGAGGGCACAAAGCTGAGGGGAGGACCCCAGAGAGCAGAGGGGGGCAGGTGCTGGGACCCCCCACTCCGGCTCTGGGGGTTTGCTGGACATGGCACTGGCTCTCTCACCATGAACATCTCGTCTCTGGCACACCAAAGTCCATCACCCCCAGCACTGACCCCGCGGGGGAGGACCACTGCCTGTCTCCTGGTGATGTTCAGTGCAGGGCAGCTCCAGCCCATTCCCCGTGGGCCAGGCTGTGGCTCTGCTCCCAGCCCGGAGCGTTGGCTCAAAGCTCAGCCAGCGGTTTCTGCATGGTCCTGGTCCCCACCTGGGCTCTGCTTGTGCTCTTGCCACTGCCAGTGCAAAATTAACACTTCAAACAAACACACCCCCATAAAACAAGGCAAAACATTCACTCCTGCAATGAGCTTTCCCCAGCCTCAGCGTGCCCTCGCTGGAGGAAAGGCCGCTCAGCTCTGCTCTCCCTTCCCGCTCCTCCTTCTCCCAAAGTGCTGACCCATGTTAGGAGGGGCCAGGAGAGCCCCGGCTGCTGGGGCAGAGGGGCTGTGCCTGCTTTCCCCCACCTCCAACCCTGCTGCCCTGCAAGCCGCAGGTAAAGTGCAGTTTACCCCAGCAGAGCACATGCTGCAAAAGGTCACGCTGCACCAGTGCCATACTGGTGTAAATGGTGGTGGTGGGGGGTGCAACACCTGGGGGCAAAGCCTCTTCGCACATGAGCCCTGGCGGCACTAGCTGTGCTGCAGAGGAGGGACGTGGTGCTGGGGGAGCTGAGTGCCGGAGTGCCCCCGTGCCAGGCTTGTGACCCCACTCCGGCCTTTTTCACCAGGAGCACCGAAGGGGAGAGAGAGGAAGAGCGGGGAGGGATGAAGTGCTGTGCGGGGAGGTCGGGTACCCCGAGGTGGTCGCATCCGTCAGTGCAGCGGGCCAGGCCAGGGGGGCTTCACACTGGTCGTGCACTAGTGCAAAGGAGGGTTGGGCAGCGAAGCCTGGGGTGCACAGGTCTGGGGAGCAGGGTGCTGAGCTTCAAGGAGACCAGATATGCAATGGAAGGGCTTGGAGAACCCCTGGGTGCTGCTCCAGCCTGGCGTGGGAGCGGGGCTCCGGGCACCTCGCAGGCAGCACAGCGAGCAGGCGTGCCTCTCTGCTCCATCTCGAGGGGAACCTGCTGCTGTCGTCGGTGGAAAGCATGGCCAGGTCCTGGCAGGTCTGCACCACACTTTGTGCTTCCTTTTGGGGTGTCAAAAGCCCAAGGGCGAAGACAGCGGAGCTGCTCTGTGCCCGAGGATGCTCCTGGGCTGTGCTCCCTCTGTGGAGGGGACGGTCTGGACAAGTGCCCAGCACGATGCCAGGGGCAGAACAGCAGCAAACAGACAAAATGCCCAGACTGGCCATGCTGGTGGGGCAGCTGGTGGCAGAAGGTGCAGACAGACAGATGGATGAGACCCTGGGACTGCTTGGGGCTGCAGTGTTTCACAGGTCCGTTTTTCTGCAGATTGTGTGAAAGAGGTGATATACAGACACAGAGACTCGGGCTCGGTGGCTCCTGCTGCGGGTCAGGGAGCGGACGTGGTGGCCAGGCTCAGGATCCCGTAGGCAGCACCAGAGTGATGCGAAGCAAAAGGACAGACAGAAGTCGGGAGCATACGCGGCCAGCGCAGGCTTCAGGCAGCAGATCCAGCAGGACAGACAGATGGCTGACGGACCAAACAGCCTGACTCAGGCAGGATGGAAAGACAGATGGACGCGGGCTTGGTGGTGGGGAAATACAGAACATCGTTCGGATAGCGGGTAGAGCAGAGAGCTGGGGACTCGGTCCATTTGAACAGACGGATGAACACAGGCACAGCATTTTGGATGCCCCAACATGTGGTTCAGGTCATAGATGGACAGAGGGACTTGAGCGCTTGGCTCAGATGCCCAGCACATGTTCAGGTGGGAGATGTGGCAGACAGACTGAGGGACGCAGGCTGGGCGGCTCAGACATCCAGCACGTGGTTCAGGTAGGAGATGTAGCAGATGGCCAGGCGGAGGATCTCAATCTTGGAGAGCTTCTTGTCCGGCGGCAGGGTGGGCAGCAGCTTCCGCAGCTCGGCGAAGGCCATGTTGAAGGCTTCGACGCGGATGCGCTCCCGCGTAGCATGGGCTGTCCGGTATTTGGCCGTGGCACGCCGTCGGCGTCGACGCTCCTCCCGACTCAGGTGTTGCAGGTCTTTCTTCATGGCCTCACCTGGCTCGGCTATCCGGGACTGAGCGCACAAGCCAATGCCACCGGCGTCCTCCGTGCTGCCCGCGCGGCCACCGCCGCAGTCGCTGAAGACGGACTCGGACTCGGAGTGTGTCGGGGGCAGGTCGATCTCGGTTTGGTCCGAATTGAGCATCATCTTCGCAAAAGAGGGATGGACGGACAGACAGGTGCTTCAGAGAGATGGTACGTCAGGGGGACAGACTGACCCGGGCACGATGTCGCAGCAGAACGGCTCTACTTGAAAGAGAAGGTCTCTGGCTCACAGCAACCCCCTGGTTATTCTCCTCCTCTTCCTCCTCATCACACACCGCCTCCGCAAGGGAATTCCAAAATTTTCCCTTTTCCCCAGAGAGCTCGTTGGGTGAGCGACAACTTTCACAATAAATAATGTACGAGAGATGGCAGGACTCAAGAAATAAGATAAATAAATAAATATCCTCTGCGCGCGCGCTCATGCACAGGGACCACGGGCTCTTCCGTGCTGCCGTGGCAGGACCCAGTTTCGGAGCCGTCAGGTGTCAGAGCCGACCTCCTCCTGCGTGCTCTAGAAAACAGAAGCACAGGGGCTCTCAGCATCGCCCAGAGACACAGCCGGAGAGCTCGGCTGCTCGCTCCACCTGCCCTGCGGTGCTGGCCCCAGCCGGAGCAGGGGACACTCTGTCCCCGCCGGGCTGGGGCTCCGGGTCCCCAGTCACGGGTGGCGGGGAGGGAGCCGGTGGGGTGGCTCTGGGAGAAGGTGGAAGCCATTTCTCCTGGCTCTCCGGAGAGATGACAGGTGGTGGATGAGCAAAGGGGAAAAACAGACTGCAGGGGCGAGAGGAAGGGGGGCTTATTGTATACTAAATGAGCCCGTATGTCATGGATCCTGGCACCCCCGACATATGGAACCCAACACAGCTGCTTTGCTTGATGTGTCCAAATAGACGCTGGCTCCCCGCTCCCTCCGGGACGCTGTGCCGCTGGCCGGGAAAGCTGCCTCTCCTCTCCCTTCTCCTCCCCCCTGCTGCCTTCCCCGCACGGCTCCGACACCGGGCCCCAGGTCCGCACAGATGCCTCCAGCACCCCAGGAGCATCGCTGGGAAAAGCAGGTCTTGCTGCAGGCGCGTCTGCCCCCTGGGCAGGGCAAAGGCAGCGGTGGAGCAGGGGAAAAACAAACTTTGGATGGGGAATAGCCGCTGCTGGAAGAGATAGCAGCCTGGCTGGGAAGCCAGCCAGGCAGAGATGTACAACATATTACTTCTCTCAGGCCTGACAAGCTTGTAATGAGCCATACGACTGAGAAATGGAAACTAAACTAATATGGACAGGTGATGACTGGGAAGAAATAGTCTACATCCCGTTTTAAAAGACCGGCAGCGGGCAAAGCCCTTGATGTGCATTCACAGAAGCGCTGCTCAAGAAACACAAGGAACCCCATAAGCATGTATAGAAATGTCTGCATGGCCCCTCTGAGCCCCCCCTGCCAATATATGTGGCTGTTCCTGTGCACGCTTACACAAACACACATGTACACACACAGAGACACATTTCCCAACACATATGTGCAAATGTTCACAGTCAAAAACTCCTCTGTGAGAATCCCACATCCGTTTACACACCATTTACACCCATGCTTGTAAATCTACCCCAAGTCAGGCATCTCTGTGTGCGTGCACACACGCTCACCCTTGCGCTGTGAGATTCAGATTCCACTAAAAAAAATTATCCTGGCCTTTTTTCTTCTATAACACAAAACCTTTCAGCTATGCATGAGAGTACTGGTAATCCATCTAAATCCTAGACAAAAAGTTACTCCTGTGAAGCTCTTAGGTGATGGAAGGGCTGACGGAAACGTGGCTCTCGGGATCTGTGGAGATGCCCTGTCAAGGCTGGGAGCTTGCAATAAATCGCACTGTCCTTGGAGCGCGGCTGAGTTTGGGTTTGTGTTTAACTTGCTCTCCCTGCGACCAGCCTCAGGGACAAACCAGCCAGGGACCAAGAACCACGGCCAGCGCAGCAGTGTGTTACCTCAAGTTCCCCAACGAGCCCCATCTGCTGCAGCCATCCGCTACAGCCGTGACTCGTGCACCTTGCTCAACCCTCCCCATTCCCCTCCTGCTTTAATTTCTTTTCTCCTTCTGCTCTTGTGCCCTTCCTGCAGAACCTGGACCTCCTCTCTGGCACCCGGCAGTGGCAGGAGCACTCGTGCCCTGCTGGCTGCTCTGCCCTTGGGAGCAGCGCACCCGTGGGTCATCACCACCCAACGCAAGTCCTTCATGGCTGGTGAGCAGCTGCAGCCCTTCATGGCCAGCTGAAGGCTTGTTGCCACGGCCATGTTTCCCTGCGTGCTGCCGGTGCCACCCCACTCCCACTCACAATAGCCATCCCTGGAGCATTGCTCCCAGCCACCGTGGCTTCCGGCAGCGGGGCAGGGATGCTGCTCCGGCTGTGAGCGCCAGCTCCATAAAGGCTGCAGTTGGGCCAGGAGAAAGAGGGAAGGTCAGCTCTGGGGTTGGACACGTGCCACAGCAGCTCTGCACGTTCAGCTCCTGGGCTGTGGCGAGGATTTGGTGCGTGTACGTCCAGGATCATGCTCATTTGTGCACAGCTTCGCTTTAATATACTCTCCCCCCTGCTCTCAGGGACAGGGAACTGCGTTTGATCTCATGCACTAGCTTCGCTGCTCTTCTGCCTCCCTCTTACCCCAGCACTGCTGCTCTGAAAACAACAGGCCTGTTCTCCTCTTGCTCTGCACGCTCAGGCGCTGCCCCATCCCACCGGGGCCATGCGGGAGGTGTGCTCCTCGTGTGGGTCAGCCACCCCGGCAAGAAGCTGCAGAGCGGCTCTGCTGCCTCCTGGCCCCATCGTTTCAGCACAGGGCAGGGAAGGAGACAACCAGCTGCCTCTTGTCCCCTCCTAGAACACCAGCACCAGGGCACGAGCGTGTCACTTCATCCTGGAGCAGGGGAAGCTGCAAAACCTCCTTCTCCTCGGGCAGATGGGGATGGTGACCTGCCCAGGAACAGCCCGGGAACACACACTGCTCTGCCGCAGTCCGCAGAGGGCACAGGCTGTGGGACAGGTTGCTGTCGCCATCTCAGCATCCTGGTGAGTAAATTGAAGGTGTATCAAACACTGGAGGCAGGAGTCCTGCACAGGGGTCTCAGTCGCAGAAGGATGTTAGCAGGAGACACGGGATCATTTGCATGAAGATGACTTTCAGTACTGGACCCAAATAAACTCCTTAGCCCACTGCTCCTCCACTGGGTTAGTCCAGTCCTCAAAAGCTTTTCCTTCACATGGGTGACTTGCGTTCTGAGTGGCTCCTTTTCCTTCAGATGAACTGTAAACTGTCATCTTCCCAAATTCATCTATTGCAAGAACCTCTTCTCAACCTACGCTTGCTCCAGTCCTGCCTTCAGCAAAACCCCAGCGATGCTTAAGCCCCCGCTGGGAAGCAATGCTACCCAGCTCCCTGCTTGCCCTTTCCCTTGCCCTCCAGACCAGCAGAAGACTCTCTGGCCAAGCAAAGTGTGCCTGGGACCCACTTTGCGGCCATCTGACTGGAGGTTCCTTTGCTTTTTCCTGGTCAGGAATCCCCCGTGCCAGCGCCAAGCCCAAAGTGAAGGATGCGCACGGGGGCTTGTGTGTCAAACCTTGCACCGAGGTCAAGCTCCCTTCCCGAGACAGCCCGCAGCTTTGTGCTCCCTTCCCGCGCAGACCACGCAGCTGATCTCGCCATCCCCCTCCCCACCTGCCACGCTTCCCTTTCCACAGCATCAAACCTCGCAGCAGCATCCAGGGGCGCTGCTAACCCATCCCCAGGACACCTTACCCCCAAGCTGATGACCATTCCCAGGCTCCAGATTTTCCCTTCCAGCAGGATGAAGCTCAAGTAATCCAGGGAGCAAGGAACTGCTTGGCTCATCCATCCATCGAAGAGGCAGAAAGTTTCTCTGGGTGTACGCAGCGTCCTGCGCCGTAGGATGGACTTGGGGGGGTCAGGGAGAACCCCGGCAGCCTTGGGGCCCAGGCATGCTACTCCTTGGGCAGGAGTGCGAGTGGGCCACCGCGCGTTGAGATGGACACCCCAAGGAGGCATGTGCCCCATATGCTATATATACATCCCAGCCTCGCACGCCGAGTCCGACCCCGGCTGCCTCATTGGCCGCTCCGGTGCTCCCCCCCTCATAAATATTAAAGTCAAGAGAGGGGATGCCATTGGCTGTGCGGGAGGTTGGAGCCCCCGGGAGAGGAGGGAGGTGGAGGTTGGATGTGGTCCTGGAGGGTGGATGGAGGTGGTGGGCTGGGAGGGAGGGAGGGAGAGAGGGAGGGAGGAGGGTGGGGGTGCTCCGGGAGAAGGCGACATCTGTTCTCCATGCATATTTCATAAAGGAGAAATAGAGAGATGGGAGCAAACGTGGAAAGGGGAGAGGGAGAGACAGGCAGGCAGGCAAGTCTCTGCGCCGGGGTGGGACGAGGAGCAGTGACTGCAGAAGTGGGACCAACAGCACAGCCTTCCCAGTGGCTCCCAGTGGCACGCAGCCTCCGCAGTGTGGGCGCGTGTGGGAGCGGGGCTGCGTGGCCACGCTGTGCCAGCATCCACGCATGTCTGTGTGCGGGCAGCTGCATGATGCGTGGGTCTGCGGGCGCCTGTGTGGAGCGGGTGAGCACCGGTGGGGTGCCCGGACCACCGACAGCCTCTCCCAGAGAGGCTGTACCAGCAGCAACAACTGTCCTGTAGGTCCTGCCTGAGCGCAGCTGTAAAATTCACCTGTAGCAAAGTTCACTGAGAGGAGAGAAAGAAAGTGAAAGAAGGCGGTACCCGGAACGCACAGGTACTGCTCTGCAACACCGATCCTCTATCTAACCGTAAAACAACGATTGCTTTTGTGGGTTAGGCTGAGCCTCTGCCTCTCACCCTTCTCCAATTTCAAATGTTCCCTTTAAACTGTCCTGAGAAAACCTTCCCTAGTTTGTCATCCTCATCAGTGAACTCCCTGCTCCAAAATTCCTGTATCCCCCGTCCCACGCGTATCCATGTGTGTCCTCCCAGACCCCCCTGCAGTTTGCTTGCTGGAGTCTCCTACCTTCGCCTTCTTCCACCCAGCACTGGAAATTGCCCGCCACCCCCCTTCCCCTCCCTCCCATGCACTGGGGGCTGGTTCCCCCTCCCCTGCAGGCGAAGCCCAGGTGATGGGCACTCGCACCTGGGCGGACTCCAGCCCGTGGCACGGCTCAGCAGATGGTCTCGGAGTTTGCAGGGCGAGCGGCGGACGAGGCAGAGGGATCAGGTGGCAGCGAGAAGCCTGCCTCACCATTGCTATGGCACCGATTATAAAACAATATTCGCCTAATGAGCTCGTGGCAATAGCCACATCCACCCCGAGACTACGGCGCGCAATGCACAGCATGCCTGGGTAATGCACTGCATGCACCGCACGTCGTGCCTCCCGCCCGCGCGCCCCGCGCACGCTTCTCACACGCACAAATCACTCCTCGCTCACGTGTGGACATGCAAGCAGCACATACGTGTCCACACAGGTGTGCGCACCCTTCCCCAACCCTTCTCAGCCCCTGTAGCCCCCTGCCCGCGCACACACGTCCCCCTCCTCCCTCACTGCAG
Organism: Falco rusticolus; assembly: GCF_015220075.1. Classification (NCBI taxonomy): domain Eukaryota; kingdom Metazoa; phylum Chordata; class Aves; order Falconiformes; family Falconidae; genus Falco; species Falco rusticolus. The sequence goes on along the minus strand of NC_051205.1, from coordinate 2,032,902 downwards.
CGCTCCGCCTGGGCCCCCCATCTCCCCCGAGAAGCCTGATGGGCTGTTTGTATTTTTTCCTCGCTCTGCCCACCCCCGGGGCCAGCTCCTCTCCCCCTGCCAGGACGCCAGCAGGGCCCCACCTCTCTCTGCAGCTGATGCTGGGCTGCTCTGGGCATCCTGCCGGGCTGGGCGCAGGGAGGAGGGGAGGCAAGGAGTGGAGCTGGCTGCCGAGCCTCCCCACGGGGGACGCCAGGCCTGATCTGTGCTGGCCATCCAGGCCAGCGGGCAGCTTCTGGCTCCCTTCAGCAGGAGCCCACTCAAGCTCTTCCCTCAAGTAGAGGCACCGGCAGGTCTGTCCTCCCATCCTGGCTCCCTGCGGCTCTCCTGGGGGTCGATGCACAGTGCCCTGCAGGGGCACGAGCTGCCCAGCTTGCCCCCGAGGCTGGGGTCACTAAGGGGGACAGCCCGCTGGGCTGGTGACACACGCACAGTGCATGCCCCCAGCAGCCGAGCCCCCCTGCTCTTCACGCGGTCACCTTAGCTCTGCCCTGCAATGACGCAGACTTTCAGCCTTCCTCTTCCCGCAGGTAAAGGCTGAGATTGCAAAGGCCCCTTCATCAGTCAGCAGCCACGTTTTGCCCTGCTGGGAGGGAGGATGTCATCTGGGGACATCCCTCTGCTTGGAAAACGGTCGCTCTTTGTACCTGAGAAGCGGCGTCAACGGGCAGGATGCAGCCCTGATGCTGAGTGCTGCACGGTGCCCACAAAGCCTGGCGGAGCTGAGCAGCTTGTGGAGGGTGAGATGAGCATTGTCAGGGCTGTGCTGGGGAAGAGCCACAGGCACAGGTCTCGTGGGAGGGTGACGGCAGAGCGAGAAACTCTAGAACTTTCTCCTGCAATCCAAGCTAATGTTCCCCCCTCCCTGTGGCTGCAATTCTCCCCGGTGCCCGCTCAGAGCCTGCAGCCCACGGGAGCTGCCACGGTCCCCACGATTTTGGCTGCTGCCTCGTTCTCTACCTCCTCAGCAAGAACTTCTGAGCTTCAGATATCCACAGGCTGGCAAAAAACTGATGAGATTTGGGGGAGGGAGAACGAGAGACTCTGTCTTTGTTCTTCACTTCTGAGTTTCCCAAATTTAATCGCAGGAGCCCACACACCAGAGCCTGCAGAACCCCTCATTCCCTCTGGAGTCCCGGGCTTCCCTTCCAATGCAGCATTCAAGAACACCAGCGGGAGCACAGCCAACTTTTTAAATCTCTCGATACCTTTTGGCTTGACCCATGAAGTTGATGGACCCAGGTGGGTCCCTTTTGGCATCTTCATCCAGGATCTGCCCACCTCGAGGCATGAGGCTGAGGGATCAGCTGCAGGGAGAGGAGCCGTGGCACAGGGCTGGGGGGACCCGAGCTGGGCTTTGCCGCTCCAGGCCCCCTGCGTGTGCGCAGGGAGGGCACGGCGAGGTATGAAAAGAGACTAGAAGAGGCAGCATTTGGCAGGAGATGAGGTGACATATTGTATAGAGCCACTGGGGACCACACTGGCCTGGGCTTGTCAGGGAAGACAGGCGGCTTTAACCCTTGTGCTGCTGGAGCAGACCCAGCTGGAGTTTTGTAACTTTTATGCAGCGAGGGGCTCTGCAGATCCAAACAACAGGTGGGAGACCTGGAAGGAGATCCCTGCCGCAACTCACGGATGCTGGGAAGACAGAGGCCGTGGGGGGCATTCCTGCTCCTGCCCATCAACTGGTACCTCCACACCCACGGTGGGACTGTGTCCCATCTCTCCACCAAGGACACTCCGCAGAACAAAAGGCGCTGGGCTCCCCCGCGTCCCTGTGACCGCCCAGCTGCTCATTCATGGCAAAGTCTTCTCTGGCAGACATGCCTTTTTGGAGCGTTCCCTGCAGCCAAAGCATCACAGATCCCGGAGCATCCACAGGGTCACGTTTGGTGGCATTATACTTTGTTCAGACATGCACAAGTGCCATTTGTAGAGGGGGCAGCTGCCAGCTCCACCGTGTCTGGGTTGCAGCACGCTCTTGCAACCACCGGCTGCAGCCCAGGCTGGCTGGGAAGGTTCAGACGCTCTGCACAGACGCTGACCACACTGTGATGCTCAGCTGGGTGATGCTCCAGCTACCAGCCTCTTTGCAGACAGCGAGCGGGAAGCGGAGCTGTTTGGATCGATGCTGGAGAAGCACCTGGACCGCCTGTTAATCTTCAATCAGGGTGACAATGCCCGCTGAAGCCAGGGCTCAAGGCCTTTTTGGGCAAGTATGTTAGAGCGTGCGAACACGTGTGCACGTGCAGGCTGTCTGTGCAAGCTGTGTGTGCCCGAATGTGCATGCATGTGCAGACTTGGGCTGCAGAGTACACGTGCGTGTGCATAGGTGGCTGAGCAAGGTCCAGCACCCCCCTGCACGTGCGTTTGTGTGCACACCCATGTTTACTTGCGCATGTGCCTAACTAATAACAGGAGGCCCCTGATCCGCACAGCTCTCCCCACGCCCTGGGCACGCTTGCCTGGCTAGTGACAGAAGCTCTCGGCTCCGATAGCCCCTCTCCTCTCCTCGCCTTTGTCTCCCTGGCTTTTATTGAGTGCAGGTTTTGTGAGCGGTCGGTGACAGACGGCCCCGGTGCTCGATAACTAGACAATCTGTCACCACCACCACTGACAGCTTTCACAAGGAGCCCCTTTCCTTTCATCCTTCCCGGTTCCCTTTGCCTCTGCTTGTCCCCCTTCCACACGTGCTCTCTGGCTTTGTTCCCCCCTAAAAGCCAAATAGCGACAGAAGCTCCTGATCATAATATTGCTCTAATCGAGTCTGTCATAATCGGATCCAATCTAATTACGTCCAGATCCCTCTCTTCTCCTGACTCTCTCTATTGCCTGTCCATCTGTCCCTCTCTTCCCTTCCAGTCTTTGTGTCCATCCATCTGTTATCTGCAGGCCTTTCTCCCTTCCCATCATCTCCCTGGGCCCCTGCCCCATTCACAGCGTGGCCGCCCCGGCCCTTTCCTCCAGCGGCTCCCTCTCCAATCCATCTCGCTTAAAGGCCTCTCCATCAATCCATTTAGCAGCAGCTCCCTGCCTCCTCTAGCCCATCTGCTTCTCCCTTTCTGCTGGCTGCGAGATGCAGAGATGCTGTTTTGTTTGTATGTCGATCTTGATTAGCCCCAGAAACCTCACTGCTAAAGCTGTGCTGGCACTGGGGAAAGATCACCTGGGTAGCAGAGAGCTGTAGGTCCTAAGCAGCATCCTCCATCCCTGCCTCACCCTCTACCTCCTCCAAGCAATTGCACCTCACACAAGTGCCCAGGCTGGACACGCAGGCGAAAGAGGCTGGAGATAAAAGGATGGGGCCCCAGGAGCACAGGGCTGCACAAGGCAGGCTGGGGAAGAACGAGCTTGCATCAGTATTTCCCCAAACTTCCTTCCTTTTTCTCTCGCCCTGGTATTTTTTCTCCAGGAATGCACGGAACCGGCTGGACAATGGACAGACGTGCAGGCGTGGTGGTGGCGAGACCTGACGGGATGCTCTTGCTGCACACAAAGAGAGGACAAAGGTAAAGCAGAGCCGGGGCAGAGGGCTGCAACGGGACCCAGCGTGGCAACGTGGTGCCCAGGTACCAGGGTGTTGTGGATTTGGGATGCGAGGTCACTCCAGGGCCTTCTGTGCCCTTCCTAGCAGCAGCGGGTGCTGGTCCCTGTCGGAGACAAGGGCGGCAGAGATGGACCCTGGGCAGGATCCAGTCTGGCAATTCCTACACTCCTATTTGTAGTAGTCAGACCCTGATTTTAAACACATGTTGGACTCAGATGCCTGCTGGGTGCCAGCCAACGGCCCTTGCTTGCTGCCACAGTTATCCTGAGCTAAGCTGCCTTCGTTCCTTCAGCTGGACCTCGTTGCTGCTCATGGGTAGGACACAGAAAGCAGCTGTCAATACCCATGGCAGCAGGACTACTGGAGGGTGACCATGGGCTACCAGACAGAGCACTGGGACTGGGACACAGGACTTGGTGTATCCTTTAGACAGCAGCACCACACAAAGGCTCCATGACATCTCTATATCTGCTTGGTCCACAGACCAAAGACCCACCAGTCTACGTAGGCAAAGGATGGGCCCAAGCCCGCTTGACAGAGACTCGAGGCACAGGGCACACAAAGCTCAGTTTTTAAAGTATTCAGCACAGACAGACCTAGCGCAGTTTCAAAGGCATGCAGAGTAGCATCTCCCCTAGCATGTTTCCTCCATCTATTTATTTGGGAGTTAAAGCTAAATGCTCTTCCTTGAATAGTCCATGCTTAAGCAATTGTCACTTGTGAAAACAGGGTCTGGCTCCTCTGTATATGCCTTAAAGTGGTACGTGGAGCAACACCTCAGCCTCCCTAAATCCCGAGTGAGATATCTGGCAGGCAACAGCCCAGCTGGGAGCTGAGTCCAGCCATGCTGCAATACTGACCATCAGGGAGGAGCGAAGGGGGTGAATGACAGTCACAGCAAGGCCATCTGTGGGACAGCTCGACTCCAGCCAGCTGCAGCCACTGCTGCCCAAAGCACAGGTGCTGGGCTCCAGTGCCGGGAGCAGGAGAGGCAGCAGAAGCTGGGCAGACTGGAGAGGAAGGATGCTACGTGAGGAGCAGCACTGTCATCTCAGCTAAGAGAAACAGTGACTTCTCACAGAAGTGACAGAGAGCATGGTACTACAAATGCTGCTCTGCCATCTCCCAAGCTTGAGTAAGGTGATGGTAGCTGTTCCTACAACTCATCCAATAACCTCTCCTGCCCTTTGTCAGAAAGCTTCTTTCTTTGGTCTCCAAAAAAAAAAAAAAAAAAAAATCCCTTCACCCCCACAGTGGACATCATCTCTATTTTAGCTGCCGATAAAACATAGAAAACTAATTACTTAAGACGACACCAATTTTTTCTTCCTGTCTCCACTGCTTCCTTCTCCCAGAAGCCAAACAGCCCTGGCTTTGTTCTGGGCATTAATTAACTTTCCTGCCTCTTAATATTCCAGAGCCATAAAGTTCCCAGGAGCTGGGAGGCCGGGCGCTAAGAAAACACACATTTCCTCTCCTTTCTCCTTGTCTCATTGACTGTCACCCCCATATGTCTCCCCCCTCCGGGCACAAGGGCAGCTGCAAACCCTCCTCTCTGGGCTCAGCCCCAGCCCTCTGCCTCCTGGGAGGCAGCTGAGTTCAGAGGTCAAGAGAGTCAGTGGCATCTTCTTTTTGTGCAGAAATCCCTGGTAGAGTTGCGTGGGGAGAGAGGAGAGGAAATTGATGCTTGCAAATTATGTGTGTGCATGAAGGGGGGGAGCATGTGTGTCTCAGCAAGATGCCTGGGGGCTCTGTGGCGGAGGCAGCATGTGCCAGCTGCCCTCCTCAGAAGAGGAGTCAGGGGCTGCCCAAAAAAAAACCTAGGCTGGGCTTTGATGTAGCTGGAGGTGGTTTGGGGTAATGCAAGCACTATCTCAGTACCAGAGGCATGGGTGGGAGTTCCACGGAGAGTCTGGGGGGTTATCAGTAAGGATGGGACTTCTCACGGGTCTTTGCGAGGCAAGGTACAGGGATGAGGCTGGTTTTGGAGGACAGTCAGGAGTAAAGTGCAGCAGAGATCCCTGGGTTTCTGCTCCTGGCTTGGCACATTGCAGCCAAAAGCGCCGGCAACAGGTAGTGAATTACTTCTCTCCAAGCACAACTGGAAAGGTAGTTCCAGTGTCTGGTTGATCTTCTCCAAGGCTCTCCTGCCAGCACCAGGAGCTGGGTGCACAGAGGAGATGGGAACAGTAGCAGTGCTGCAGCCTTTACCCTCAAGAGCAAAACACAGTGGAAGGTGCAGACAGGCAACTGCCCCTGGGAGCAGCTGCCCCAGCCCTTGCTGGCGTCAACAGCCTGTTTATTTTGAGGAGCTGCTCAGCAAGACTTGCTAGAAGTTGCATCACTTCTTTTTCCCTTGGCAGATGGCTGCAGAACTTGCTTCTTCCAGGCTCCATCTCTTGAGGGCAAATTTGCCCTTGGCTGCTCAGCCCCTTTCTCCTTTCTTCCCTGTTTCTTTGGTCAGGTGTCGAGCAGGGGCGAGAGCTTGCAGAACCCCCATCTCACCAAACCAGCAGAATAACTGACCTGCTGAACTTGGTGCCTAAAAGGTGCACAAAGATGCCAAGTGCTTGGATGGAACTCAAAGCTGTCCAGCATCTATAAGCATCAGGAAGAACTGGTTAGACCAGGAATGATGTAAAACAACCTTAAAATGCCATAGTGCTGGAAGAAACTGAAGTACTCATTCTTCGGAGCAACAAGCCAAAGCCTTAAGAGTCAGAAGACAGTGTTTTCCCAGCACCTGAACTGGTTTGCAATGCTGGACTGAAACGGAGTGAGCTTTTGTTTCCTCTGCTGACTGTGCTAGGGACGGTAACCTATGTCAGCTGGGAGAGCGTCTTAAATCACTGTCGCGAGGTTTGCCAGGAGAAATCTGTCGAAGCCAGAAAACGGCTAGGTATCTCTGGAGCGTTCCTGTGAATTGTTTCCCAGCTGGAATACGTCCTCCTGGACCAGCTACGACAGATGCAAGTGGTGCTTGCTTCATCCCTTCCCTAGACCAAGAGGCCGCCAGGGGTACTCTGCTGTGAGCCGCTGCTTCAAAGACAGCCAGACACAGAGCAAGAAAGTTGTTTGCTTTCCATATGTTTTGCATAATTTCCCATGCAAACTTTTCTAATTATCAAAGCAAATGGGCTTCGAATGGGGGAATTCTCTCATTCACGTCAGCCTACCTCAAAGAGGCCGTGCCACCGGCTTGGCCCCATCACCCAGCACAACTTAAGACCGACCCTACCTTATCTAGCCAGCACACCTAAAAATGCACCCAGTTACTCCGCAGAACTCAGTACTCTTGTTTCTATCGCAAAGATCCAAATAAAGCCACATATATGCCAATACCCAAACTATTTTCCACATTAATGTACTGAGAAGGCACTTATTCCCCATTGCTTATTAGCATTAGGGATGCTCTAATTAATGCACATAATCTCAGGAGTGATGGGGAAAAGTGTATCAGGGGAGTTATCAACTTTAAGGTTTGCGCAGCTGAGGACAGCTGCTGTTACACCAGGATGGGCAGCACGAATTAGAGATACAACTCGGCCCCCAACCAAGGGCAGCTACTGCACCGCTACGCAGGGAGATACGTGAGGGGTCAAGCCTGTTCCATTTTTAAAACTGGGTGCACGCATCTACGGCAGATAACTGTACTCAGACTGAAGGCATGGAAAGGATGGCTTAGGAGCGAGTCTTTCCAGGGCTAAGACACGAACTCTGGGCTTAAAGCAGCAGCCAGCAGCTCCCCAAGGGGCAGCGATTTAGCAGTCGTACACAAAAGCAGCAAAGGCTTCCCTGGTCCCAGCGGAGGGGAATGAGCAACTCCCAAATCCACTGTCAGCTCTTTGTTTGAAGATCAGGACTGAGACTGAACGATTGCATCGGTCACAGAGATCCCGATTCCTCCCACCTTCCCCTCTCCTCTCCCCCATTTACGATCTGGAGAGGGATGCAGGTGAATGTAAGACCTTTTTGCACAGTCTTGTTTCCCATATAAAATGGGATTATCGTTCTCCACGACACAAAAAGCGGCTCCTTTCACCAACATTAGCTTTGCTTTAACAAAACACTTTTGTACTTCAAGTGCTGTTCACCTCAAGGTCTCAAGAGCATCCCCTCACCCCTGTGGAAAAGGGCAGTGGCAGGGGAAGTGTCATCGGTGAGAGAAGGGCGCTGCGAAGGAAAGGGAAGCGGCTGCAGCCAGTCTGGGCAAGGACAGGGAAGAGAAACCTAGGGACTAGGACTCAACTCTCGCAGCTCATTTACTTCCCAGACGAATCCCGCAATCCTGACTATTTCTTCCCCACCCCCTTTCATCCAATACTCAGGCCCAATTCCCCAGAGGAGGGAAGGCTCAGAGCTGTGCGGCACAAGCCTCATCATCAAAAGCCAGCTGAGCAAAATGAATCCACTGACCATGGCAAAACACACTGAGGAGGGCTGAAAACAGCACCGGCCACCGCCTTTCCTTTCACCCCTCTGTGCAGTGACACCGCTGGCACCCAGAGTGCGAGGGACACGCAGACCCCCAGCACAGGGTAAATTTTGGGCTGACAGTCAAGCAAAGACTTGCTGTGTTCTCCAGCGTTGGCAGCAGCAGAAAATGTGTCTGTGCTGCAGCGCCTGCCAGCCTAACCCCCTTGCTTCTCCCCTCCTTTTGTCAGGCACTGATAGGAGCGTTGCTCATTGCACTGTCCACAGGGGAGACCTGTTGGCCATCCAAGGAGCGGCGTAGGCACAGACAACAGAGGCAGCTGTTTGCTCGCCTCGCCAGAGAGCAGCTCCGAACAAAAAGCTGGGAGTGGAGAATGGGGCTGGGAGTGGTAAAAGGGCTTATTTCTGTTTGTATGGGGAAAACAAGGGGGAAAAAAAATTCCAACCAGAAGCCTTTGGGGAAAAAGAAAAACCCCAACAACCCCAAAAAGTCCAAACCCAAGCTCAGAATCCAGATTTGAAAGACGGAAGAGACCGCAGTTATGGGAAGGATGCATTTTTAATTTGAAAATTATCAGATGCTGATTAGCCATCACTGATCCCAACATCACTCCACACAGCACTGCTCCACCATGAATGAAGGATTTGCATTTTCATATGTAAAAAAAAAATGTAACAAACTTACCTTAGGGAAGGAAAAACATATTCTACAAAATTCTTTGCCAGACCACATGCTGTCTTGAGGTCCTCTCTCTCACCCAAAATACTTTCATGCACAGAAATAGTCTATGTGGATAATTCTGGGGATTTTGTTCTGACAAAGTTGGAATGAGTCCAAAGATTAGGAGTCAGAGGCTATGAAAATCCTTATTGTAAAGACAAGATATCTCCATGTAAATTGAGATATGAGTTTCTTCAGTATTGCTAGGAGAAATGAAAAGAAATCAGGCTCAGAAACACTCCACGGACTATCAGGAGCAGCTTCCTGATAGCAGGATCCATTAGCAAGTGGAAAAAGTCTCCCTCAGGGTAGCACTGAAAGTACAAGGTCTGAATTACTTTAAAACTCCAGAGTGTACGCCTAGTTGAGAAAAGACTTAAACACAATAAGCCCTCACTGTCCTCTAGGGAAGGGAAAGTGATGTCTGCTTTCGCGCTAGTCAGCTCCGATTTCTGGAATTAATCCTCTCTACCTATTTTTGAGCTCCTCGCTTTGGACAACTGCACTATCACACCTCTAAATCATGATCGCCGAAGAATAAGTGAATTTTCATACAAAAGAAACAACCAGGGATATCCAAGTGCCCAGTCAGTCATAACTGCTAGCCCCGAGAGTCCAGCCTCGAAGGAAACAAAGTGTGTGAGCACGCTCATTAAAAAACACGTTTATTATACCAGTGCCTGGGGATTGACTGAGATCAAGGTACCATCATACAAAGCACTGTTTGGAGCGATCAGCCATCCCTGCCTTGGAGAGCTTACAGTCTAAACAAGAGGGAGTTAATCCCCTGTCCTGTCTGAGGGCATAATGTCTTGCTTTTGCCCAGCTGTAGAAAGAATTCAAAATGTCAATGTCGGTCAAAAACCAAGTAAGACAAACTCTGTTTCTCCCGAGACCAAAACATATTGCAACACCCAGTGTTTTTGGTCCTTTTGGCAGCAACTAAGACAAACCAGGCAATGGGTTAATTTGTAAGTGGAGATTTTTTTTTTTAATTAAACGGAACTATTTATATATATATACAAAACCCAGAAAATATTGCACCATTAAAAAAAGGACATTTTACATCTAATCTTCTGTTAAACATACCTTGCCCTCCCTGCATTGTAGTATAGACAGATTCATAGCAACTGTCAGGACATTAACAGGCAGCCTGTGCTGTCAGACACCACGGAAATCTGCTGGTCCACGTACACCCCAGAGAAAATACCTTTCCCCTTTCCACCTTTGCCTTCATTTAGGCAACACATCCATCACATTGTCGTCTCAGTGGCACTCAGGACCAATCCTCTCAAGTTGCTCAGAAGTAAGGACAAATTAAAAAGAAAGGCTTTGGGAACTCCTCAGTCACAGTTTCTTTAGGGCTTGGTCGGCACGGTTTTCTGGGAAAGTCTCTTACGTCTTAGGGCTCAGTCCCCAGAAGCCGAGCACGGAAGCTCTGGAGAGAACCATTTGCATCCCTATCCAGAGAGAGGGGCATTCCAGTGTAGTTTTATCTTTGACAATTGTAATCCAAGGGCTAGGACTTCTCACGCCCTGAGAGCATCTTCAGTAAGCCACAGCCCCAGGGTCCCGCGGGATGCTAAAAAGTATATCCGCTTTGGCGTTGATAAAATACGTGGCGAGGAGAGAGAAGATCAGAATGGCAACGCCCACAACCAAAGTGATTATCTAGGAAGGGATGAGAAATACACTTCAGCATTGTTGTTACAAACACAGACCCTGCAGCACCTCACAGAATTTGCACTGAATGGGGGGGGGGGGGCTCCACCAGAAAGCTACAGAGACCAGCTTACCACCGAGGCGCTAAGTATATTAAAATAAAAAGATACTCCAAGGAACTTACAGCCTTAGGCAAAAGCAACTACCAGACAGGGACCAGGTCAGCTTTCGTTGTGGTTCCCTGACAGTGCAAGACAGCCCAACACAAACCCATGTTTAAAAGTTGTATCACGGATAAAGGACATATCGTGTTTCAGAGCGGTCGACGCAGTTCGCAAAGATTTTTAGCAAGTATTTAATGTAATACTTTGGCTACTCCTGCATGAACTGTCATCTCCTCCAGCAAGGAAATGCAAACGCCTTTAACAAGCACAGTTGCTGGCAGAATCAACACCTGCCGATAGCCTTTGCCTAGCGGAGATTACCTCCTGCTCAGCACCTTTCCTGAAGCTGAAGTGCCAGACCGGTCTAAAACCTCATCAGATTCCTTCCTGCCATCCCTTCTCCTTGCGTGGTAGGACTGCCGCTCCCAGTCTCCCTGAGATATCTCAGAACAGTCCCCACACAGCGCCCAGACACCCACGTGCTGCTACAACTCCCTCAGTACATTTTCTCTCTGGTCAACACTTTGGTGATGGCCGGGCTCAAATTGTGCATCTCCAGGGCACCTGTATCTGCAACAGGCCGAGAGACACGGGCAGAGCGCTGTGCTTGCCTGACAGTGCTAAAAAGGCCCAGTGCCACCCAAACCAACTGCTCCGATTTCAAATAACCACCCCAACAACTGCCTGGGCTTGCAGGGCCTTTGGGTGGCTTAGCCCCAGCACATGATGACGCCAGCATCTGTCCTGACAGGGTATGACATCATTAACAGCCAACCAGAGGGCATCCAGACAGGCACAGAGTCCCAAAGTAACTGTGTGCTTAACCCTTCTTCTGCTGGTGCTTAAGCCACATCACCCCCAGCTCAGGGCTGCTTGGAACGTCAGACATGGAACCAACAGCCGCTTTGTGACAGTTTGGGCAAAATTTCTTTCTGTGCTGTCGAGGGGATTCGATTGGCGGGAAGATCTGGGTTGTGAATCAAGGAAAACACCTTAACGGCTAAACCTGGCTCCCTGTGCTGGGGGAAGGGGTTAAGACTCCCGTCACTTCTATCTTTTATTCACAGAGCTCAGCCTGCTCCTGGGACTCTTGATTATTCTGCACTGTCTAGGCCCCAATGACTATGTTATTAACCCACAAACGGCTGGAGGTGGTAGGGTTATCACCAGCGATGCGTTCTCGGTTACCTCATTTTCAAGGATCAAAGCCTGGCTGCTCTTATCTGGGCACAGAATGATGGCACAAGATCTTGTAACAAACTCTGAACTGTTTCTCCAGCTGTCAGGAGACATTATTCAAAGCTAGCCTCACTTTCTTTCTCCGTTTTCTTTTCAGACGTGCACAAACTCACCTCTAGCTCCTTGCTGGCTACCAGAAATATTCGGGCACGGATCTCTTTCCACCGACTCTCTGTCCATGTGGAGTATTCTGTAGATCCCCACTGTCTCAGCTCAAAGGCGGGAGAGAGTGCTTTGCTTAGGTGAACTGTTGACCGAACACAGTAGGGGATTCGTGACGTGGAGTTAGGGTCCAGGGAACCCTGCACCCAGGCATATTCATACATCTGCAAAGAAAACGGGAGAGTAAGAGACAGCAAACAGCCACTAGCAACCAACCAGGCTATCCCCTTGTTCTGGAACGTTACCTGTGTCTGGGGAGAGAGAGAGCGAGGGGCTTTACTGACTGTTCTTGCTGTCAGGGGATGCTTTTGCCCACTTCTCCCCTGCCCTTGGGCCTTAAGATGCCTCCTTGTTGGAGGAGTTTCCCAGTCCTCCTACGTGTTATTACTAGCAATAGCAAGCCTTCCTAACCAGCCTTCTTCAGAAGCAGAAACCACCTAACTGGACAGCAGATCTGTCCTTGCCTATCATCCCACTCTAACTTACTTCTTTCTCACTGTTGGGTGTCTTTTCAGGGTTCAGGCACTCTTCCTTGGTGAGGTTAACAACAGTGCCGGTGAGGTTGGCCAGGACATACTGCACAAGGTAGGTAGTGTTCACAGGGCTGGAAACGGCAACGTAGTGTTGGGGAACATCACCTGGAACAGTCAGAGAAATGGGATTGGCAGGGAGATGGCCAGAAGCAGGCAATGTTACTATGGCGCTTTAGAAAGCTGCCAGGTAACATATGGGGTCAAACCCATCCCCTTGTTCTTCTTCCCTATGTTGCTCTTACCCAGAATTCCTTTTATGTCTGGTTTAATGATGGACTGAAACCAGGAATTGTTCATTTTAATCAGAAACCCATACAGCATTCGAGTGACCTGGAAAGAGATGGAAATTGGTTTATACAAAGAGGAGAGAAAATAGCACCTTAACAGCTACTCCTCTCAAGATTATTTGGCTGACAGATATTCCCCACTACAGGGGCCAAGTGAAGGAGAGACTCTATGTCACAACTGTATATAATTCAGGATCGAGCCGTGAAAATTGGGTTTGATTCCAGCTCCACCGACTCCTTAGCTGATCCCTGTGGCACACATTGCCATTTCACCTCAGCTCCCTCTTCTGCTTCGTGGAACGAGGATAAAGGAGCTCTGTGTTGTAGAGGGCTTGTGAAGCTTCATGTCTGCCCTGAGATTGAGAGGCAAGGAACTAGAGAAGGGCGAAAGGTTTTTCATTCAGCTGTGGTGGGGAAAGAGAGAAGGGGGGGAGGCAAAGCCCTCACCGAGACAGACAGGACAGCATGCTGTGTAAACACATATAAACAGAGACAGAAGGGAAGTACGTGAGGGCTCATCAGAGATGCCAGGGACTCAATTCCATCTGCTCGTACCGTTTTTGGATCTGCCTGAATAGCAGAGGTGTTGTTGGCTCCCCCTGCAAGCCGGTAGAGAGCACGGGCGACCACTGTGGCAACTTCTGCCAGGGACTGCAAAGGAAGAGTGCTCTGTGTTAATCAAGATAGGCAGATCCAGCAAAACAAGCAAGGAGAGCAAGCCAGAATCTACACATCCATCAAAACACTTACACCGTGCTAGCATTTGAGTGCCTATTACCTCTGTCACTGTACAAAGCGCTCCCGCCTTCTTTCTTCCCTTGTTGAAACCAGCTTGCCCCCTCTC